>NC_056482.1:21907368-22207368 GCF_008729295.1 Plectropomus leopardus
CGGAGAGCGCAGAGGTACATGCTAATGCGGCGACTGTGCTGATCAAAAGGGGTGCATCACGGTCTCCGTGTGATGGGCTTACTGATGCCGTGCCCCCCTGAGAGCTACAGTGCGCACGGGCAGGAGCAGGGCAGTGATCAGAGGGAGACAGTGAGAGACAGAAAGGAGGACGGGTGGAGAGAGATGGGAGGAGGAGAGGAAGAAAGACTTGCATAGAAGGGAATAGATGACAGTGAATGAGAGACGCATGGAAAGACGAAGAGAAAATTAAACATATGTGAACCATAAATGCCAAAAATTCCGTCATTATCTGGTTATCTGAGAGGCTGCTCCAGTCGGTCAATCGTCTCTCTTTCTATGAGGACACTGAGCTGATTTGTTTTTTCCCATGTTGCTCTGCAGTTGGCCTACATCTTTCTGCATGGCTGAACTGACGAGTCGGACTCCTTTCTAGGAATGCTGATGTTGATGATATAGTCTGCTCTGCGTGTGTAATGCTCGCTTATGTATGTACAGAGCAGCCTGTTTACCTGTACGAGGATGTGTGCTGCTATCCGTTCAGTCCAACTGAGTTTACATGAGCAGGCATGTTAAGATTACTTCTTTATTTTATTTTAGATATGAAAAATCCAGCAGACAGTTTGCAGCAGAAGCAAAACATTTAAAATTAAAATAAAAAAAACATACAAGGTCTGCCACTAACATGATCATTTTCATTATAAATTTGTCCGGTGATGCTTTTTTTTTTATTTTTGATTAATCCATAATCCATTAATTGTCAATCCTTGGAAAACACCATAGGGCTTTTTTTGTTTGTTTGCTTGTTTGGTTTTTTTCCCTTATCACATTTTGCTTGCTGTGGTTTTTATTTTCACAGCAGTACATAGTTTCAACATCTCTATGGAAATAACACATTCTCACCTTGAAGGAGGGATCAATGCCATATATCATAAAAAATATAAAGACACAAGTTGAATTTCTTTTACAAAAATTGTCTGCTTGGTATAAACAGCCTTCGGTTTGTCTTCATTCTCATCATAACTGTTGGTCTCAGCGGAGTCATTCACGCTGTTTTTTTGGGATGTAGTTACTGCAGATGGCTTATTTTGGGCTAAATTTTAAATAAGAAAAATAGAATAAAGCAATTTAATTAAGTATTACTTTTTTAGCACAGCCTTGATTCTGTTTCCTCAAGGGAATGTTTATCTCGCATGATATTTTTAACTGGAAATTTGAAAATCTAATTTTGATTTGCAGTTTTTATTTATTTATTTTTTTAATAACATGCATTTCAGACCTGCTGGTAGATTTTTGGAATTAAATTTAATTCTATAACATGTTAGAAAACAGTAAAAAAAATGTCTTTTATAGTTTTCCAGAGTCCATGGTGCTGTTTTCAAATGTCTTCTTGTGTTCGACCCACAGCCCAAAACACAGAGATAGTCAGTTTACATGACAAAAAACAGAAAAGTGGAATATTCTTGTATCTAAGAAAGTGGAAATACAAAATATTTAGAACGTTTTCTTGATAAATTACTTCACAGTTGTTTGATTATTGAATTTGTTGATTTATTTTCTGTCTGTTAACCAACTAAGCAATTGTTTCAGCCCCAATTGATAGACATACCAATACAAAAGTGAGTGTAGACAGGCACACTTTAATATAAATGCATGCAGGATTATTGTTAAAATCAGCATTCTTAGAAAGAGGTCTCTCACCTCCAGGCTTTGTACTGAAATCAGATAATGACAGTGTGGGTCTTGCTTCCTTTAAAATGTGAATTTTAGAGCCTGAGGGCCATGTAATACCCAAGACCTCTGCACCGCGCTTCACTGGGAAGCATTTTCCCTGTGCCTTTAGGTTATCACATATGCAGACATCTCCTTGCGGCCCTGCAGAATGACCTTGCTCCGGCTCGTCCTCTTGCCTGTCCCTTGATCCAAATTAACTTTGCTGTTTTGGACCCTACTTTCTGAGAGGATGCACCATTGCTCAGCTCTAAGCCGATCTGACGGTCTGTCTCTCTTGGTCAGTAATTGTTATTCGAGATAAGAGTTTTTGCCCTGGAAGGCAGATTTAGTATTTTTGGAGCAGTCTTATGCTTCGCTGGCTCATCGCATCTTGCGGCGTCTGCAGGTAGATGTGCAGTGATGTCATCTATGTCATTTTGGTAAAGGGGGTATGCTGCAAGCCCTCAAAAGGTGCCTCACCTTTTGACCTGGACCTTAATAGAGTATCAAAATCAACCAGATTCTTATTAAAGTAGTTAGTTTTTATGCACCCTCAGGCTTGTGCTCTCGCTCCAGGTCTACACAGTAAAACTCCAAATAAATCTCCAAAGGCTAACCAAATTATTTGATGTTTTCCTAATAAATGCCTCTATTAAATAACAAGCCAAATGATTGTTTATATTTGAGACAAGAAAATGGTCATAAAGCTGAATAACGTCTGAGACTGTACACACAGCAAGATGTAGACCTGTGGAAACAGTGATGTCATTGACAAAATTCTAAATAAAAAAAAAGTTAACTCTAGGTTTATTTCTCAGTTCTATTTCAAGAAATCATAATCTGACCAACATCTATGGTGAATGTAGCTACAAAAGTTTACATTGATAATCAAGTAGGAGAACTTTTGTTTATTCTCTTAAAGAATAAAAACCATCATCCCAACTCTTAAAATATGATGTTTGCAGCTAAAATATTGCATCTTGTTGCAAAACAGTTTGTTCAGTCATTCCAAGTAAATGTTTTTAAACAGCATTTTTTGTAACCTTGTAGGATTATACCTTAAAATTTTGGTTATTTAAAAATCCAACTGACATTCAAAGACTTTGACATATGACATAGGATGTGAACTTATGACATATGACATAGGATTTCTGCAGGTCTTGAAAAAGTCCTAAGCTGTCTTGAAATAGTCATTAAACTGTCTTAAATTTAAATTTTTGAGGTCTTAATTGCTGCAAACATTTTATCTTATTTCATATGTTAATCTTGGAATTACTGAGTTCTCATCAAAATGAGTCAAACTCTTAAGTGTGAAAGTCTACATTACTGATAATACAAAGCTTACAATTTTAATCTGTATACTGTCTTTTTGCTTTATACCCAAACTAAGCTGATGGCAAAATGTAGATTAGGCTGAATAACCATTGAATACCTTGAATAACCATATACCGACCTAATACATACTTCTGCATGGAAAGCCATATACACTGTAATGTGTGAATTAGAAAAAGATGATTTCTCAAAAAATCTGTTTCAAATATGATTAAAAATGATTGAAGGGTCTTAAAAAGCTTTAAATTTAGGTGTTTAATTCCTTTTGACACCCTAGTATAACATGCAGTTTTCATCTAGGCTTAAATAAAGCATCAAGCTCCCATCAGCCCATTCATGTAAGCACATATTGTAGCATGAGGGATATTTATGTCATGTAAGGTCAAATAAATTGTTGTGTAACAGTGTTGGATAGATTTGATCTTCATTGCAGCAGCTGCCTGCTTTATCTGCACTCTAAAAACACAGTGATCTAAACGCACTGTGGTGGGCCCCGTGACCCTGAAAGCCCTGGGGTCAAACTGATTGGAGAGACGGGCCACGTGTTGGTCTGGGTCTTCAGTGGAATTACATCATATTGATTGGCTCATATCCGGTGAGGGATCTCCAGTTCGGGTTCACTTATTGAAATTACAAGGAGGGAGCGACAGATTTCAGTCAAGTGCCCTGCAGTCTCTCAGTCATACACACACACACACACACACACACACACACACACACACACACACACACACACACACGTTTAGATTTCCTGTGTGTCCCCAGTCTCAGCTGACCACAGATGTGAATGAATGATTGATATTCCCCGCACTTGGCTCCAGTGGATTGACTGAGCGTATGACCAGCTTAGCCTGTAGTCTTCTGCTTGATCGGCAGCTATAGTTTCCTCTTTCGATGGAGCAGGGTGGGTGCAGGGGATGGGGTTGTGGCATTTTGCATCACATGATATGTCACCCTGCATTATGCTGTGTGTGTATTTCAGTCATTCATTTGACTTTCCACTCAGATGGTCTTTGAGTCACAATAAAAGTATTTAAGTCAGTGACTATTGAGCAGCCTCATTGTGAGCCTTTTTTTTTTTTTTTTTACGATTGAAAGTCTCAGCTATTTTTAACTGATTACTTTTTTATAGTAAGGGGCATTTCCATGTGTTTGTAGACTTTCTGGGTTTTTTTTTGGCATCTTTTTAAACTTCTGTGTGTCCCTTTGTATGGTTCTGTTCTCTCTCTAAAATTTGAGGTTTTTGCGGGTCGGTGAACAGCAGATTGAGCTCTCAGTTATTTCTTTTTTCCTCTGCAGAAGTTTGTCACTTGCAGGGAGGATAATTTACCTGGAAGTCTGTTCACAGCTGGTCAGTTCACAACGATGGATGAGGAAAAAGTGAAAGGCAAACTTTTAGACCCAGCAGAATTATTGGTTAAGTTTCACTTTTAATGCACCTGACGTTCTGCAGTACGGTCCCTGCCCCAAGTGTGCTCCTAATGAACAATAGATTTTGCTGTGGAGTGAGTGCTCCTACCTTTCACGCTACTCTTTGCACATGCAGACATGAAGACAGCGATACGGAGGAAGAGAGAGGCTGCACCGTAAGGTGAGGTACTGGTGAATATACTGTTCACAGCAAGTTAATACGATATAGTCATTAGACTCTGAAACTTTGTATGGAAAACAAAACAAATTGTAGAATATTTGTATGCGACAGACAAATCTGATTCAAATGGCATAATTTTGAGTTGGGTACAGCTCTATTGATAGGCTAATGTCATCAAAAGTGCAACAAACCAGTGTATAATAATTTTATACCTTTATATCCCTGGTGGGGCTATTGTGTCAATTTTTTTTTACAGAAGTTTGGCTCATAAATGAAATATTACTTTGAAGTTTTGAAGGACGTTTAGCAAATCTTAACAAAACTACTGCAAAATAGCTGTAGTTTCATTGGAATACTTTGTTATTGTCTCACAAAATTGTCCAAAATAATAATTCAGTTTTTGAAGACTTGCTGCAGGTAGTGCTTAGCAGTGAAAGATAGTTCATGGCATTTAACATTCATTCATTTATTTTATTTTGTGTCATTTGACATATCGCAATATCATTATCCAAAAATGTCATGTTCTACTGTCCAGACATTATGGCACACTTTTGCTGTCACTTTGTAAGAAGTTGAAATGTGACATCTTTGTTTTTTACCATTTTCCTGTCCTCTGCTTTCACTGAGGATAATGGACAGTGTATGATACAGCCATTAGCCTTTCACAATGGAGCTATCTCATACTGGAACCGTGTTCCCTCCTGTTATGATCATTTTCATGCTATCTCAGGCTCCGGCTTTGTTTCCTGTCTCAGAGGGAACGGCTCGCTCGAGTCTTTAATGCTCCGTTTTTGTGCTCACTGAAAAGCCTTGCTTCCAACCAGAATACAGCGTAGCATCACACTCGCTATGCTGAGCCTCATCCCCCCCGTGGAAGAGAAATAATTTATAAAATGAAAAGTACATTTGTTGTGTAAATGACCACATGCTGTAGGATATTTAATCCTGCCTGCAGTCGATCCCAGTCATGTGACTTGACCTAGTTTTGTCTGCCTCCGTCTGTCTCTCCTCTTTTTCTCTCTTTCATTCTCTTTCTCGCTCTGTCTTTCTCCCACAGTCTCCAAGCGTTGCTTTGCTCTCCTCTTCTTCCTCTATCCCTCTTTCACTCTCATTTCTCCCTCCCATTCTTCTTCTTTTTGTTCGCCCCCATGCTGGCTGCTGTCTTTATTTCTGTTCCTCTTTTATGACTTATCCAAGGATTTATCTTTTTCCTCCTGGTGTGTTAATATCTGGATCTATGTGGCCAGGAATTCTGTCCTTGATTATATCTTGAATACAAACCATTCTCAAAAATAAAGTTATCTGTCATAAGAAGGAAGTGAAACTCAGTCACAGAGTGACAGCAGATTGTGCTTTATTGCTGAAGTCATGAGTCATCCTTGGCTTCCTCAAGATTTTTTTTTACCAACAACTTTTAACAACGGCAGAAATGAGTCTGCATCATTTTTGCAAGCACTTCATTGCGAGGGATTTCATAAAGATTTTTAGCTTTGAATCTTCTTTTCTTCTCTGCATTGTTCAGGCGGCCTTACAGTGGCCCTGAGTTTTTCAGTCTGTTTATTAGTTTTTTTGGTGTTGGGAAAGGCACAGCATGATATACATCTTCAAGAATATAAGTCTTATAATGCTGGAATGCGATTAAAAAGGGATCGTGTTGATAATTGCAGTGATTGGATTATATTTTATGGGTACAATTCTACTGAAAGTAGAATGATTTGGTTCAACTCTAGTGCGTTTTGTTGTGTTGGTGTCTTGGATCTTATTGCAACTTGCAGTAGAGAATAGAATACAGCAATATAAGATATAAAGATAACATAATATCCACTTAAGTGTTGCACATTATTATTTCCTAGTAATTTAAATGAATGTTCTTTCCTTAAATCTGAGGAGAGGAGAAATCTTTCAGACCAACCAGTCTGCACGTTATTCTGTGTATATTTAAGAGTACTACTTCATCTTTGTGTGTCTGGGACTCATGATGCCACTTGTCGCAGCCAACTTCACTTTTAGGATTTTCCACACAGTGATTTATTTGTGGTGGCCAGCCATGATTAAAACATCGGTTGCCAAATATTGAATTGATTTGATATTTTTAGAGCTGGAGTGTTCATTAGGAACATAGTATATTGTTCAGTAATTAATTTGCACCTCAGAGTGCAGAGTATCTTTGGGCACAGACAAAGCAGAAAAATGTAAAGGTGCAAAGAAAGTGTAATTTAATGGTGATAGCACTGGGTCCAGAAGTTTGCTTTCACCTACTATTTAGCAGCTCCTCCTTCGATCTCATCAGTTCTGATGAAACTGCTGCTAAAGGAAAAAAAAATCATGGCAAATTCCAACTGTGCTGCTTTCACGGACCTTCAAAAACATCACAGTGTAGAGAGGGCACACAAAATGATTAAAAGGGACACACACAAGATAATAAAGAGAACCCTCCCCGCTACTTTCACACAGCTTCTACTTCTGTGGGAAACACTGACTTTGCTATAACTTACAGAAAGATCAGGAGAGCCAGGCCAATACCATCAGCTAAATATGCTGTCACATACTGGTATGCTTATACAGAGAAAAGAAAAGGGGGGTAAATGTTTGTGCTTCGCAAAATGCGGCCTTTGAGAGCAGGACGGATGGTTATATAGGCAGGTAGATAGCTAAATGGATGTCCCTGTAAGTGCAGCTGCAGCCTGCTTGGCAAAGTCTCAAGTGTAACGATTTGGTCGCCTCTTGGAATGCGTGGCATGTATCCATTCCTGAAGAGCGCAAGAGAGATCACTCAGGCTTTGGAATAATACTGTAACCCATAACAAGCCTCAGCCTCAGCTGTCTCACTCTTCCAGCGAACGCTGTAACCTCCACATGTGGGTGATTTTTACACATTTTATATTTGTATCAGCTTAAGCTATTCTGTATGTTGTCATAACAAGTGGTTTACATGCTGTTATTGGCTATTATCTCTCTGTAAATACCATTTAATGCCGTTGCCTGGGTGGTGAAGCTTTCAGTGTTAAGGTTTTGTGCAAAAGAACTCGTTTTCCATGTGCAATTATCAAATTACAGTAATGATGTCACTTCTTTTTTTTTTTTTTTTTAATTATTTCTCCTCCAAATACAGAATGCTGAATTTCAGCACCAGATCCAAAGCACACCATGAATCACATACAGGAGCAACTATGTGCAAAGCATCACATTTACAACTCAAGGCTGGACAGCTATAAGAGCATGTTTTTTTCCCCCTTGAATGGCATTTTAGAAGTTAAAAAATGCTCATGCAAGATTGATTATTATAATCAGTTCTGTAGAGTTTTTGAAGGTAAGACTCATAAACTTTAATGAAGGTCTATTATCATGAACCTTTTTACAGGATTGGCCCATTTAAGAGTCATTATTTTACTGCTGACTTTAAAGGAGCAGCAATGTTTGGCTCGCTATATTTCATAATTTTTACATAACATGCATCAAGTGCCAAAGAGCAAGTTGAGATTTGTAGCCAGAGGTTTTCCTGGACCTCGTCATGTCTTTGCTTAAGATTTTAGGATTAATTAGGCCTTTGCTTTTTCAAAACTACCTTACATGTGAAGACAGGGAAAACTAAATGTCATGTTCTAGGTTATTTTTCTAAAATAACATGTTTATGGCTAGAAATGTATGGAACAGTCTAATTTGGATTTCCTCAGCGCTTAAACATTATATATAAACATAGTGCCTTGTAAAAAAAAAAAAAAGAAGTTTGCAACAAGGAACAAAATATACTCTACCTCCATTCTCACTAATAATAGCTTGCATTGTGAATGTCCTTCACTAAGTACTTGCTTGGAGCTGAGATTCAAGGTCAGAGTATTTTTATTTTGTTAGCCCAGTCCATGCCCCTTCCCCTCAGCCCTTACTTTCCTGTTTTGGGCTTTTACATCCTACGGTTAAGATATCCCGAATCTTGTTGGGATAGAGCAGGACGGCTAATTGGAACAAGCATAAGAAAAGATATCGCTGGTATGCCGATGTCTTAGCTAACTAGCTGGCTAATATTGCGTTGTTTTTTCGGATTTATGCATGACAGTCTCACATTTTGATATATTTCCATGCAGCATTCCCCCACTGTGATGCCACATGATGCCCAAAATCTAATTTAAGCCCAGCAGCGAGGTTGCTCTTCTTGTTACTGCTTCTCTAATATTAGTACAGACTGGCACGATAGAAGCACCAGTTGCTTACATTAGCCCGGTAATGCAGAACGGTTCTTTTATTAATTTGATGACTTTTTTGATGGAATGATAGCCCGAAAAGTTGTGAACAAAACGCAGGCCTCTCAACAACAGCAAAAAGATTCCTACAGCCTAAGCACCACAGCAAGAGACAGCATATCCACAATATGTATTTTTGGGTCTTGAGGGTTTGTCCTTTTTCATAGTGGAAGATTTCAACCATTACCCCTTTTAACTTTGTTCTAAGGGGCAAGGTGGCTCTTGTAAATGATGGTTAGAGGTGAAAATATGAAATGGGATTGGGCCATAGAGTCATTACAAAAACAGCTTCCTCTTGAGGTACAGCAGTCTTAAGCCATGTCATTAATTTGATACCTGAAATATTGATACTTGAAGGTTTATTCAGTGAGAGAGCCCTGTTGTCTCAATTCATTACCTTGGCCTAAACTCTTCATTCCAAAACTTGACTTTGTAAGCACTGTTTTCCTGTCCAAGTCCTTCGCGGTCCAGCCTGGCTCGATGTCATACAGAGATACTGAATCAGAGGTGTGCACTTTACGACCAATTTACTGTAGATCTGAAATCCTGGACAGGATTATTTCAATATTTTTCCCTTCTGGAGCCTACTCCCTAATGGAGCTTTACAGTCAACAGGCTGGAATGAACATTACTGGTTTTAAAACCCCTCCATTCATATTTAATGCCTCCAACTTAAAGAGGTATTTTAGCCGAAGAGAACACCTAATCCCTGTTTTTAAAACCGTCCTACGAGTGGTCTGTCTTGTGTAATTCTTATTTGACTGCATTATGAATTTTAGTGTTTTTATTGTTGTTCTGGTTTACAGTGCACACCCATGCACAGCAGCTGCGGCTCCAGATGTTTTCATTTCAGGTTTTGAATTATGTACCACTTCATAGTAACGTTTCAGGCTCAAACACGCTGTTTCCAATGATATGTAGCTGTCTTTTAGTCAAGCTTTTAAAACGCAGCTGTGTTTCGATTTTAGGAATTGCACATAATTACCCAACAATAATTTTTAAGTGTTTAAAAATAAAGGAATTAAGTTTTATGTTTATGTAACATAATTTTTCATTCTCAGTGCAATACATTTGCTAGTTCTACCTTCTCACCTGTTGGTTGTTGATTGGCCTTTTTCGTAATTTTTGTTAAAATTAAAAATGCTATGTGTCATGCATTTCATTTTTTACCTAACATATTGCTTTTTTTTTTTAAAATAAACCTAATAAGATGTGAACACAGGACTTCGAGAAACTAGATTTTTCAATCTTGTCAAGTGGAACACAGTACGACAGTGAACTCTGAGGGTCTCACAACAACAAAGGCAGAGCAAGCATGCCTTGACTTTGGCATGTGCGACCTTGATTGGTGAATCTGGGTCAGAGTTATAGGACATATTGTTCGGAAGAGAAGAACAGAGGACGTGGGTGGCAACACAAGTCCTCTGTCCTGTTTTGTCCTTGGGTGTTTGTACATATTTACATCCTCAGTACGTGGATTCAAGACATACTCAGCTGAGGCAGCAGGAGGAGGTTAATGGGAGACTATGCTCCTGCAGAGACAGGAGCGGGGGCGTGTGGAGCTAATTTAGCAAGCTAACAGGAAGCGTGCTCTGGGACCTTCCACCAGGACTCAGGCAGCCAGCGAGTGGGGCACAGGTCGCCACGCTGTACTGTACCACACCTCACTTTGTGCCTCGGAGCACCACCACACTGCTCTCGATGCGTTAGATTTCCCCCTGCAGAATATTCATCTCTATACTGTGAAGCCAAGCTTTATTTTAACATCAGTTGCTGGAGGTAATTCTCTTTGATCACTGCAAAATGTCAGCTACGATCAAGGAAAATCGAGGCCATGAACTTAGGCCAGAACCGTATCCGATTGCAATCATTAATCAAGGATAAAAATAGAAGTTTTGATGCTAGATTGAAGCAGTGCAATCTAGGGTGAATCCTACAAAATGTTGGAAGAATTTCCTCCTGCAGTCCATTAGAGGAAGCACATAAAACAAAGTTTTATCTCTCCCCTTCTGAGGGTGATATTTCACAGCCAAGAAAGGGCTAGTGTGCGTTGTGCCAAGGGCTGTTGGCGTGTGCACGTAGTCCGTCATGTGAACGGCTACTGTAAAGATCAGCGGAGGGATAGTAGATTTTTAAATGCTTCCTTGTGTCCGTTCGCGGGTGAAAGGAGCCTCTTTTAGCCTCGCAGCTCTTTCTGAGTCCAATCACACAAATTTGATTATAGTCGTTTGCCCAAGGAGCTGCTCTGGCTGCTGGGCTGCAGTGAGGCCCTTGTTCCCCCTATTTGCCCCGGAGAAAGGCTCTGACGTGCACAAGCAGTCTTTTAACCGGCCCCTTCTTTTCTTCCCCTTTAACCTTATTTACCACACTCTTTTAGTTTCTCTCCCCCATCCCAGCTCTCGCTGTCTGTGGCTGCTCACTAGTGGCCTGGCTTTATCACATCACAGCAAGTGAGACTAATGACTGTTATAAATTATCAGGAACCACTGCTTTGGTGTCATCTAAGCTTAACCCCTGCACTGCGTAATGATAGAATGGAAAAGGTGAACCTGAGCCACAGCCAAAATTTTCACCTGTTTAGTATTTCACACTCCTAATAGACTTATTTCATAACTTCTACTTCACAGCCGTTATGTTTGCAGGTGTACTGTATGTCTGGGAGCAGTCGAGTTTGTTTTGGCATAGAAGCATGTGTGTGGGAAAGAAATCAAACCAAAAATTTGACACCAACCAATCCAGTGACTCGTGGAGGTGGTGGGGTTGGTTTTTCACATCAGAAATTGCAACAGAATTGAAAGACAGTGGGCGGAGCGTTGTCAGCGGCAGACTTTGCCACAACCACAACCACACTTTCAGCTAGTTGTCTCCAGACGTGTGTTCTCTTTATAAAGTCTCAGAATTGTGTCTGGCTCTGCCAGAGTAGTCATAACCTCAGTGTCAACAAGGGCAGCGGAGCAGCAGCACTGTTTAATAATGATGGACTTTTTTGAAGCTGAGAGGTACATAAGTCAAAGTTTTGTGGCTATGCAAATCTGTATTGAATATGGTTGACTCTCTGTATCTGTTATCTCTTTTGCTGCCATTTATCAAAGATTCCATGCTTTATCCTTTATGTTGTTTAAACTGGACTTAAATTCAGCATGCATTTTAATATGCGAAAAACAGCCCTTGATTGAATCCGTTTTAAATTTATTTTATTCTATTTTTTTTTGTAAATTCTTATATATTTGTATTTTTGTAAATTTTTATTTTTTTTTAAATCATTTTAATTTGTATTATTTTTATTTTTTATATTTGTAAGGTTTTGTACATTTCTATTTTTTGTAAATTTGTAAAGTTTCATAAGTCTTTTGTAAATTTGCATATGATTTTTAAATATTGTATTCAAATTCTATTGACATTAGTGGACTCACATTATCTTTTTAAGTTTGTGAAAAGGTGTGAAATTGTCTAAAAAGGCCCCCCAAAAAAGTTTTGAGAACTCCCTATGATTTGTAGATGTAGAACATGTGCTTCTCAATAATAACACTACTAAAGCTACAGTTTTACAAAGGTCATCTTTGTCAGCTCTACCTTTTCTACAGATGCCTTGCAGCTTCAAATGCCACACCGTGGCAACTGCCACTTTCATTATTCTAAGACTGTGTGAAAGTGCAGACTCAATTTCAGACAAAGTAGGAAGGCAAGGCTCTTTTTTTTTTTTTTTTTGAAAGAGCCGTTGCAGAAAGGTGCTCTTGTTCATTTCAAAAGTGCCTCAGTTTAGGTCTCGCAAAACACAGTGGCTTAATAAGTCATTCAATAAAGCTGTCCAGTTAACTTTTTATTGCCAGCCCAGACCTCAAACAGCAGTTGGTTTTGTTACTCACAACTGGAGAGACAAATGCAAGCTGCAGATTTTAGTCAACTTTTTTTCAGTTAAGTGACTACTACTCATAACGTTAACCTCCTTGTCATTTAGTTAACCCAGTAATACAGGATGCGACACAAGCATGTATAGGAAGTTGCCTCAAGTGTTCTGGTTTGTTGTGGCTGAACCTGAAAATCATGCGTCCCAGCCAAGGGCTTCATGGGTATCTGTTTCTAGAGGATGTATCTAATCTACCATTAAGGCTACAATAAGCCCTCAGGTGGCAGTTGTTGCCCTAATTCATTTAAAGCAGAGCTAAATTACGCCTCTGAGGAATATTTGCCTAAAGTGAAAAGCAGGTTAAAGTTCAGTTTCTTTACGTACAAGCCTACCTTGATACAAGGGGCATCCTGTTTGGTGTGACACAGTAGACCAAATAAAATATGCAACATACTGCAGAGGCTTGAAAGTCCCTTGTTCATCTAAATCAGTGGTTCCCAACTGGTGGGTTGCGGTTCAATAGGGGTTTACAAATGACTCGCGAACATGTCAAGTGTTTGTCCCATATGATGTGTTCAAGGACCATCAGAAATTTGAAAATCAAATGAGAATTTCTGTTTTTAAAGTTTCTGGATGTGATAAATGGTGTCATTTTGGCGATTTTCACTTTGGCAGGCCTGCGCATTTGGAAGGCATGTTTTCGTTAAAGATCGCCGGAAAATAAAAATAAATAAAAAAAAAAACACATGCCTCCCAAACCTGTGGGCCTGCAGGCTAGGAAGGCATGTCTTCTTTAAAAAAATGTGGCGATTTTTCTTTTTTTTCCTACAGAGGTCCAGGCTAAGCCCCCAATGTCCTTAAATCCTAGAAACACCCCTAGGTTTAACTAATTGCAGTTTATATTTCCAGTATGTTTGATTTCATTCTGTTTTAAACCCACATGTTATTTACATTTTGTAAAATCATACTGAATATGCAATCATTTGTCTTAAGCATGGACCTTGTACTAATGACGAAGGAGAAATCTAGACCCAGTGGTTGGACCAGTTGATAACCACTGATCTAATAGGTTGCCTTGGATCCATGTCACCTGCTCCCATTGACCCGTCCTGTATCTGGTTTGGCTGCTCTGGGACACTTAAGGTCTCAGCATTGGGTTCAACTTCAGGTGGAATTTAAGCCAAATATAGTATTTCTGGAAAAAAACAAGGCGTGTAATCAATCCAGATAAGCAGAGAAACATGTAAACAACAATAAAGGATTTACATGTGTGTAAAATAACTATTTTTCCTAGCAAGCATAATGGTATGATCAGCATCTAGGTATCGCCTCCAGTGATCTTTATGAGGTTTGCTTTGTTGTGGTGATAGATCTGCTCAAGCTTTGTTCTGGTTGAGATAAATAAGAGCTTGGAGGCATGTTTAAATTTGGGATTTTTTTCCTCCTTCAAAATGGTTATCATCTAGGGGGAGGGAAGACAGTTTGCTGATGGCGCAGATATGCTCAGGAGCAGGTTGGATGCTTTCCATGCTGTTGATCGGGATCAGAGAGGGATGCGGCGCTCAGATGAGAAGTGTTTGATTATCAGCTGATGGGTCCTGAAGTGTCTCTTAGCTCCTCGCAGAGAGCGCACTGAAGTGAAGAACGAGGAGAGTTGTTTCAGCACATAGACTCTGTCAGAGTGGTAATTGTTGGTGTAATGAGACGGGGTGCATGGGATTAGTTCTCTTGAAGGAAAAGCAAACATCAGAGGATCATTAAATCTCCTAATTGATGCCTTTCATTGATAAGAAAACGGCCTGAAAATCAAACACAGAATTTGTTACACACATCTTACAAAAAAGCATTGACATAGTGGCAATTAGGGCCGATTAATATTTTCATTTTTGGCTAATTTCTCAATGCTTGATTACGAATAATCATGTAGTCTATAACATCAGAGGTTCCCACAGTCAAGTAAAACCTGGAAAAGTCATGGAATTCCACAATCACATTCTCAAGGCCTGGAAAAGTCATGGAATTAGTAAAAAAAAACACTAAAAGTTGGAAAAAAGTAATAGAATATTTTATGTGTAATAAGATTGTTAGGAATTTTCTGTAAATAATTTCAGCACAGTGTTACATATCAGCAAATGTATTTTCTGTAGACTTAACATTATTGTGTGTGACATTTGGTTTACCTACACATACGTTTCTCTATTTTCTCCCTGTGTTCTGTCTCTCCCTTCATGTATGTCAGATAGCTGAAGTCATGTTTGAATATAGGTTAAATCTGATGTCTTTGAAAAATGGTGGCTAGGTAGGGCAAGTAAAAAAACAAACTTTAAATTATGGATCCCTGAAAAGTAATGGAAAAGTTTTGAAATTTGTCCTTGAAAATGTCAGAAAATAGAGAGAAAATGGTGGAAGGAAATCAGAAGTTGGCAGAGCTCAAGGTGAAGTCTTGAAATTGCTTGTTTTGTCTCAGTAGTTAAAACCCCCCAAATATTCAAACCAACCATTTCAAAAAGAAAAGCAGTAAAACATAACTGGGAACAGTGAATGGAAAGCATAAACAATTATCTTGAATTTATTCTCAAGTCCTCTTTTCTTTAAAACAAATCCAATGAAATGAATATCTCGGGGACATGTGGGCAAACACTTGATGAACTCACTCGAGTATTCAAGGTCATTGCAAAGGACGGGCGGAGAGAGTGTAGTGCTGATGGAATCAGAAATAGCTCCCTTTGAAAAGCATGTGTACACATATAAAGAATTGCTCTGGTTTTATGAACTTACACAGAAGTAAACATAACAGCTAGGAGCAAGGATGCAAAAGCTGGACAAATGAAGGTAAAGAATATGTTTTATGCAAGTTTTATTTTCCTTATGTTGAGGTTTGAGACACGCTGAAGTATACCGCGGAAGGTGAATGGCATTCACAAGGGTGACTGATCGATTGATGGCAGCTCTGCTGGTCCATCCCTCTGCGCACTCTACCAGGACCTTAGCCCCCTGGAGTCACATGTGGGAAAGGCTTTTTTTATTGCACCTGGGAGATGCATTAAAGGCCCAATGAACTTTGACCTTGGGCTTCATCACCCTGGCAACGCAGGACACGAAACAATCGTCACACTTAAAGAGAGCTCGGCTGCAACCCCTAAAACTCTCATAAATGCTTGAATGTATTGCATTCAAAAGAGTTTGTGGGATCTTGTAAAGCACTTCCACTGATGCGTCTGTGAGAAATGAGAATCGTGCATTAATGAAAATACCTCTGCTCTTATCAGCAAGGTTTCTTATAATGGCAAATTTACACACCTTTGTTCCATTACAACCTTGTCATTATGCCGTTCTTTTATTAGCCTTATATCAATAAAAACCCTTCTTTCATTAGCGGAACATCTCAAAGGCTCGCCTTCATTAGCACAAGGTTGTAAATGCTGGATGCGGTTTCATTAGCAGCCTATCTTTAATGAGGAAACCCCCAGCGTGTTTACATTGCTCTGATCCCCCATGATCGCGGGTAAGGATAATGCTGATTGGCTTCAAGTGGGGGGAAGGTTTGAGCTTGTCCCCCCAAGATTGGAGCATACATTTATTAAAGCCAATGAGATCCTTGCTGCTTAGAAGTGAAGAGCGAGATCAAACATTTCTGTAATCAAGGTCCTGCTAAAGTATACGGGCCAAGACGTATTGATGCAGCGTGATAGGGAAGATTTAATGACAAGACATGTACCAACCTTACCACTCATGACAGCAGATCCTGAACCTGCACGCACACGTCCGAGCTGCCACACTTTCATCATTTACTTCAAGGACTGAAAAGTAAAGACCTTCACTGAAAATGATTTATGATGCCAATCGGAAAAAGACACGCACATACCTCTTAAATCCATAGTTTTTCAAGTATTTGTACAACTGTCAAATGGCGGGATGTTTGATAATTAATTTTTCATAATTTGATTTCTCTGAAAAAGACAAAGTATAATTTATAGATTTGTGCATTTAAATGAAAAATAGCAAAGCATAGAGTTTTCTATCCTTCAAGTGAAATTCAAAATGTTTGAACACCATACTTTTAGCATTGCTGCGTCCTGTGGGAACATTACTCTGGTGGATGGCTTGCAGTGTCGGGCTCTGTTTTGGGGGGGAGCTGCTGTCTGCTCAGTTTACTCTTGATTTTGGAAAAGTCTAGCTTGACTGGGAGCCAGGGCTCACATGTTAACGCCTTAATCATCAGTGACATTGCTCAGAGCTTTATACCATGTGTCATTGTTTGCCCTTCAACCCCTTTGTATAACCAGGAATGTGCCGTATTCCTGGAGAATTGATTGATTTGGTGAAGGTGGGGGAAATGCTGTTGATTGTAATAGATTGAGCAGGAATTTTTTAACTCAAAATTTTACAAGATTCCATCAAAGTGCATGTACCCCATCCATGGGTACTGAAAAAAAACCTCCTTATTCATACTGGTTTGTTTAGTTATTTATGAACTTTGTTGTAGACATGAAGGTCAGTTATGTGAATTTTTGTTCTTTATTTTTGTACTTTTTGTTAAATTGTTCCGATACCAGTATTTGAAAGTGCTGGATCAGATTTCAGCGAGCATGAGTCTACGCACCAATTTGATACCATGTTATTTATTAATAAAATTTATGATGTCAATATCGTGTACAAAATCATAGTACTTTTCTTACTTTTTTTTAGCAAGGAATGCTGCAGTCAACAAACTTTAAATTCCCTCCACTTTGTCATTTGTAGCTTCAAATGAGTGCATCTTTTGAAAAGTTTTATAGACCAGCATGAAACAGCAGTGTTTTTCTCAGCAACATTATAAAAGTATTAAATCCAACAATGAATGTCTTCTGTGAATATTTAGCCATTCATCTGTGTTGAAAGGAGTTGTTGTTGTCGTTAGCAGGAGCCTTTTGAGGGCAAGCTGTATCACAATGAACTGCGTTTAGTTTGTTGATGATTCAGTGGCTGTGTCACTGTGTGCGTAACAGTGCTGATCCCAGAGGCCATGCATTATGGAATAACATGACACTTCACCTTATCCTACTATAAGTAGATCGGTGCAATCTGGGCAGCAACAACGAGCTAGTATGAACTGTTTTGTGCAAAGTTTGATTCGCAGTTTTTCTCTGCGTCTAAGAATGACACACTTTTAATAGTCAAAACTGATAATCCTAATAAAGACAAATCAAAATGAATCTACAGACTTAAAAAGTGAGTACGGCTTGGATAGTATTGTAAGGTGTGTGTCCCAGGTGTAAACTACTGAGTAATCCATGGATGTGTATTAAAAGGTTATGCAAACCTTCCAATACTCAACTTCAGGTATCGCAATTGGCATCAGAAAGGAAAAATAATGTATTGGCACATCAGCACTTTTTGTAGTTTCATTTAAAATGTGTGCACTGCATTCTGGATCTGGATCATATATTGTTTGAATGTACCATACTATTATACATCATATGTAATTACCATCTTCAGCATGGCCATTGAGTTTTTGTATTGGGCTTGATGACAGACAGAAATTCAAATTTTGGCAAATCCTACTGAAATGATCTCAACTGATAAATTGCACCCAAGCTAAGAGGAACAGCATGCTTGATTGTAAATGAATCCCTTAGGACTGACAACAAATTTACAACTTTTTTAGAACTTAATCACACACACACACGCAGCCTTGACTGAAAGCCAGTCATTTCTCAAGCTATTACTATCTAGAATCAAACATAGAAACAAACACAAATTGTCATTATATTTTACTCATGTCCTTCCAACATGCCTTTAATAACACCCATAAAAGTGTGTTTTAAGAGTTGTTGCTATTGTTTTCTGTTGACATTTTCTAATGTCTGATCACAACAGTCGCATTATTGTGCTCAGCAAACAATGAGATAAAGCGTATGAGGAGAAACATGTTTACTTTGAGTTTAATGAGTCAAAATACCCTGCACGTCTGTTTTATTGAATTCACGATGTTCAGGATGATCTCAGTCTGCCTGCGTTTGCTCCTGCTGGTCCAGACTTGCTTTGCCTTGTCAGTCCAGGCTTCATCCGTAATGCTAATCAAAGCTTTGAAGAATGCATCGGACATGAACCGCCCCCCATCCTTTTCCTCACACATCCACACAACTGCACACGCACATTGCGCGCACTCACACTTGCACACCCTTATAAGCAGAAAGTATCAGCATCCCAGACAGCTTATCATGGGGAACTAATTCAATATCCCTTTGCCTGTTTTAAATGTCATTCTCTGAGCTCATCCGGAGTGACATGTTTTTCATGGTGGAAATAAAGGCGCTTTATTGGGCTCAGAACACAGACGGGGGGGGTTGGTCCTCCGTCTGCTGCTCTTGATGTTTGCTGGAAATCTAAAGGTCCTCATGAGGAATGAATAAAGTTTGGATTTGCGGAGATGTGCCGATGCCAATGAGATCCGCATGAGCTACCCAGTCGATAAAGACGGAGCGAATCCTCCTCTGACTCAGAAAAGTGAGGTTCACATAGAAGTCTCTTCTTTGGCTCGAGGCAAAGTATCAATCATGAAATGAAATGCCACCCATATGCCACTCTAAGTCAACATTATTCAAGCGATATTAAAAAAGGTCGTTACGGTTTTGGTTAGTGCTACAGAGATAGAGTTTGATACATATTTGCAATTCATTCTTTGATTTATGATGCATTTGGTTACAATAGGCTTGGGCGATATGACTAAAAATGTTATTATTATAAAATACATTTTCATATTAGTTGATATCAATAATTATCTACCACAAAAGTCAAATAATTACTTCTTTAAAGTTTCAACACAGATTTTTGCCTCTAAGTGAAAGTTGAAAAAATCATATCGTTAACTGTTACTTATTGTCAGAACATGAAATAATTGCCAAAAGCAGAACATGAAAAAATCTGGGTTAGATTCAAGAGATTATAGTTGAAAAAAAAAATCATAAATGAAGTAATAAACAGCTAAAGGAATGTTAATTCTAGTCAGCAGCATGTCAAACTCTGTACAGATGGTTTAAAACAAGTGTTTTAATGACCATTGAAACAGAATAAATAGACATAACAATCTCAACTTTGGTTTGCTGTTTCTTAAACAAAAAAATAACAAAAAACAGACTGATGATGCTGTGAAGCAGCAATAAAAGTCTGTCTAATGTGATCAAGGCTGAAATCAGCTCTACAGACGTGGTAATGTATGAGAGCGTTTTTCATGTTACCTTCTGTCACATCAAGTCACATCATTATTAAACCGTATCAGTCATGTTAACTTGCTAATATTCCATTGGCATAGATGAGTAAACTTAACCCCTGCTGTAATTAACATCATAAGGTAAATTCAATCATGGTGTATGAGTGGTTTCATTATATGAAAGGATTTAACGAACATTTATTATGATTATCGTACTTGTTTTATCGCTTAGCCCTAGGTTTCAACTTTTGAAATTGTTGAATATTAGATTGCTGTAATTCAAGAAATATTTCTGCTATTTTACTGAATTTATTGCTCTTCCCCATGCTGGATAATGTCAGTGACGAGTGAACGCTGGTCTGGAGGGGGGCACAGCCTACTCAGTTGCTTCATTGTGCCGGATAATGACTTCCCTATTGAAAATGACCCCCTTGACCCCGGAGACAGACAGTAAGACTGCCTCGTCCAGGCCCTCGAGGCACCCCTGCCTAATCTTGCCTTTTGCCTGCACAGAACTGCTAACCTCAGTCCTCTGCCCAAGCTGCTTTTTGCCTTCCTCCAGGCCAGCCTTGCCCAGTATTCTGCATGTTCTGCCCACTCTCTGGAGCCCTCGCCCTGGGTAGAGCCACAGGGCTGACATAAGCAGTGAGCTGGAGAGGAGGTTAGAGGCGAGGGTCGCCTGACCGCAGAACTGTAAATGTGAGAGGTTGGCTGGGTCTGATGGTTAAAAAGTATATCCCCGCCAGCACTGTGCCACCCACTCTTCACCCCATGAACATCAAACAAAGATAACCTAAAGGCATCATCCCATTTTTGGCATTTGTCTGCTTTTGTTATACCAGTGTTGTTTGCTCACAATATTCCTGTGTATCCTCTACTAGATGCCGTCTTTTCTGTCTATTCTATTTGTTATTTGCCTTATCGCTGTGTCTTATTTTTTTTCATGTCTTTCATTACAGGGTTCCTGAAGCCCCAGTGCTCGTTGGCTCCCCCCATGCAGCGAGGTCGCTCGGGTGAGGCATGTTCCTGTTTCAGCGGCATGTGTCCCCTCCACCAGCGTCGCCTATCCTCAGGTAACACCGACTATTTGAGCAAACCTGTTCCTACTTGGATACAATGTCAGATAATGCTTACCTTGTGCTGCAGCTTCTCATTGTACTATGAGATCACACAAAAATCCATCTTGTCAGGCTTCAATTAATGCATTTGTGTCATAACCATCAATCAGCATGCTGTGAGTAGCTGCTGTGAGTGTGGTTTAGGTGTGTGTGTGGTGCAGCACAGAGGTGCATCTTTATTCAAAACAACAGTGCTAAAAAGGTTAACACAGAAGCTGAAATAGACTCAGTTGTATTGGAACTGGCAAGCATTTCTTCAGTGAAAGCAAGAAGGCTTTTCTCAATGAAAGAAGATGCTTTCACTCTTTTCTGAACTGGAATTGGCTTTTGGGATGGACAGATGGTTCATCCAGTCACCTGCCAAGTATTTTTTGTAAGTGCATGCCTTTTCCAAACAGTCTCTAGTGACGGCTTCTCAGCTGATTCTGTGTAACAAGACATCTGACTCGTCAGGTTAGGAGAATGCACTTGTCCTCAGTGAACTACCAGGTAAGAACTGCTTGTATTATTAGGTAAGTCAGGTTTGCACTTTTTTTGAGTCTGATATTTTTAAAGTGCATTTTATGACCTGATTCCCCTGTTAACTAATTATCCAAAATAGTACCTCATCTCATTTAATTAATCTGTTTTAATACATCAAAGGCAGATTTTTCAGAGACCAGTGTGTAGCTATTAGGTTCATTAGGTTCAATTGAGATCATTATTAAGTTATAATTGACAATAATATCGTAGAAGAAATACAAAAAAAACCTTTCTTAGAACATTGACTTTTATGATAATAGTTTGAACTGGTTTTTCATACAGTGGAAAATTTTGCCTTCTCACAAACAGACACACACACACACACACACACACACACACACACACACACACACACACACACATCACCGCCTCTGGCTAGAGGTGTGGCTGGGGGCCTTTTTGGAGGCAGTCTGGTTTTCATGCTTAATGGTATCTTTGCATGCGGAGGCCCCTTTGATGGACACGTTAACAGCATTGGTGTGAGATCGGCCCCTTCCTCCAAAACATCTTTGATTCCCCACCCCCTGCCCCCTCAAGCAGGGTCTGACATCAGTGGATGTTCTGAACTGTCGGGTGCTGTATGTGGCTAATGAATAGGTGACGGAGCTGTGCAGAACATGTTGTTGATGCTGATACATTTATCACTCCATCCCCAAGGCTCCCTGTGTCAGTGCTGTAACCAGCTGAGCTGCCTGTCATGTGAGGAGAGCATGACTTGTATGGCAACACACATAAAAATATAAACACTTCAATGAGAACAGCTGTTTGATTTTAAAGTTCAAAACTTTTGAAAAAGTATCTACCCTTGAGCCAGAACCTGTTGGTATATGGAAATATTAGTGCTACATTCTGGCGTATTGAAAGAATTTATTTTAGGTCTGAAAATATGTCTTTGAGCACTTTGGGACATGTAAATAAAAGACCTTTTTCCATTTACTGTTGGAGGACACAAGTATCTCCTAATAGAAACCAGGTGCTTTTCCTCTTTGTGTTGTTTTGAATTAGCTCAGAGTTTTGTCTCTTTGTTTACTACATTTTTGCGCAGCACTACAGATTAATCTCTCCTTTCTGGTTTGATTTATTTATTTCATTTCTCCTCTACTTGAAGTGCTCTTAGCTGCATCAGTGGAATTTCTCATCAATGTTGTTCATTAGATAGGTACAAAAAATGTCACTACATGTTCAGTTTAGTCAGTGTTCCAGTACTCATGAAATGTTGTAATATATGAGGGACAACACTTCAGATGTTCAAGAAACTACTGCTAACATGACCAAAACAAATTCAAGGTTCTGCATCACCAGTCTGTTCAAAATCTGATTGTAAGTTTAGTATTTTAATTTCATCAGCAAAGAGAGAATCCATGCTTGTTTCTGTTTTTGCCTTGAGGTCATTCCATTATTGAAATTATTTAGTTTTATCTGCCAATAAGCTCTTAGAAGGTCCTTAAAATTCTTAAAATCTTTTGAATTTGAGGGGAAAAGGCCTTAAAATAATATTAGTGTTCCAGTACTCATGAAATGTTGTAATATATGAGGGACAACACTTCAGATGTTCAAGAAACTACTGCTAACATGACCAAAACAAATTCAAGGTTCTGCATCACCAGTCTGTTCAAAATCTGATTGTAAGTTTAGTATTTTAATTTCATCAGCAAAGAGAGAATCCATGCTTGTTTCTGTTTTTGCCTTGAGGTCATTCCATTATTGAAATTATTCAGTTTTATCTGCCAATAAGCTCTTAGAAGGTCCTTAAATTCTTAAAATCTTTTGAATTTGAGGGGAAAAGGCAGGCCTTAAAATAATATTAAAATTATAAATTATATTATTAATAATAAAATTAATACTCATAGGGGATATTTGCTCCGCAACTACATGCTGACTTTAGTAGATGTTGACACCACAACTTTGTGCAGACCACAGATCTATATGTTGGTGCTGGTAAACAGGCTAAGGAATTCAGCCTTATAACAACCTAAGTTTTTAACCGCTGTGAAAGAATGGAGGAAAAAAAGTGCTTTATTTTTGTCATTCAGCTTGCAATTATACCTTCGCCCACAGTGCGGGTTGCTTGGGCAGAGTGGCACTCTCCGTGTTTTCACTCATTGACTCCACGGGCATAAGAGGAAGCAAGTCAACGTTATTTAAAACGGGAACTAGCAGTGGATGAATAGTCTGTACCCATGGCAATATTCATGATAGCTCCTTGAATTAAGGAAACTTGGCCTAGAACATCCTTGAAAAGTCACAGATTTACCAATATGATAACAATGATGAAATCCGTTATTCATCATTCTTTTCTTAGTTTTTTATGTCATAATATTAAAAGTTTTTGCCTTGAAGAATCACAAACAAGGCTGACCTTAATAACCTTGGAGGAGGTAAACCTTTACTGGTATATCATATTTTTGTTACCCAGACGCTGTAAGCAGTTTTGGGTAGCATTTTGTGGCTGTTGCATGGACTGTGCTATAACTGGAAAGTGAAAGTTCAGAACAGGACACAGACTGCTGAGGCACATGGGAATTATGTCCCTGCTGCAGGATTAACAGCATGTGCATGTCAAAGAATTGAGAAGAGAATTAATTTTTTTTACTATATTTTTCGTCCTCTTGAAAGAAAATAGACTATGTCAAACCAGGTGTCTTATGTTTGTCTTTGGAGCATTGAGGTTTTTCTTTTCTTTATTATGGAGATAAGATGAGAACCCACTACCCTCTCCTTCACAAGCATACTTTTTCATGGACAAGTTTCAGCACGATCGGCGAGGTGCGCAGTTTTTCCACCAACCTCACCCCCATCTTTGTGTATTTTACAGAGCTATCTTGATTGATTGCAGCATTTTTTACTGTCACAGCCTGCAGTAAGGGTGGACGTGTTTCCCGAACAATTAGGAGCATCTGGATTAGAAGTGTAGTCTTGCTCAAGTATGTCAAAGGTTTTCCTCCTTTGTGTTGTGGCTATTTTAAGAGCTGGAGCATACAAGGATACGAGTCACGTTAGATTATTTTGTCTACCTCAGATCCAGGAGCAAACGCAGAGGACAGGAGGACTGAAAGTGTTGACAAAAAGGTGGAAATGTATCTTTTCTTGTTGTAGTTTCGCTACAGTAGATGTTAAACAAATTCAGCGGTGCTTAAAGCTCCTCGAGCAGCCAAGAGCACAGTGTACTCAAGTGAAGTAACTGTTAAGTCATCGCTGCAGAGGTTGGACAGCCGCTCTGGAGTCTAAAGTTTATAGACCCTGTAATAATCATGGGTCTAATTATGGAATGTGTTACTATAAATCCACTAGTGTCCCCAGATCGTGTGATTGTCCTCCAATCTCAACGTTCCAGCTGCCCGACTATGGCCACAATGACAAGCTGCTGTGGGAGGTGCAAGGCGTGTAGCGGTGACCAAGCAGGAGGTTTCTGGGAAGGCTCGCTAGCCTCGCCCGGGGGAGCCGTATTCAGCAGCGATCTGCTGAACTCCAGGCCGCACACTGATGTGGCAAGGCTCCGGTTTCAGTGGTTTTACATTGTTTGGGCTTTTCAAAAACAAACTTACTGGAAAGGGACTGTGAGAAACGCAGTGTTCGGGACCTTGTTTCTCCGCAGGATCATTTCAAAAAAGCGATCGTTTAGTGTGTTTTATGAGAAAAAGGAGTCATGATGGGAAAAACATTTTTTTCTTTTTTGGAATTGTGGTGTATGAGGTGAGAGAGAGGGAAAGCATAAAAGAGAGACGGCATTGAAAACAGGGCTTTTTTGAAAAAGGCCCTCACAATGCAGGCCTTGTGCTGTGATTTGGTCTGTCCTCACCGAGCTGAGCAGAGGAATGGAAAAGATTATCCGCAGGAATGTCTGGGGTGCCCTCAAACGGAGCGGGCCGCGTGACTGGCCAATAGGAGCGAGGCCTGCAGAGCGGCGGGCTAATTTTTTCCTGATGAACTCAGCCGCCTGCTCCACAATGCAGTCTGATTGCCAGGGCTGAACCCACATATGGTCTGTGTTTGGAGGGTCCAAATGACAGGACCAATTCTGCCTGGAGAGAAAAGGGGGTGGGGGTGTTGGACGTAGATGATTATTACTGCCCCCCCCCCCCCTTTTTTTTTTTATTTTATTAGCTTTGGATGTGGCTGAGCGGTGTGCCAGAAATCAACATGATCTCGGTACCTGCTCAGATGAACCCACCAGGTGTACCTTTGATTCATCACTCGTTATTGATGGCATTTTGTACAAATAAGTAGCAATTACGCCAAAAGCCAAGCCACATAGTGTTCACGGCAGTCCCACTCCATTACCATGCCTCAGAATTATCTCACTGCCTCACAAATCCTGCCAATTAATTTGGAACCCATTTACTATTCAGAGGACTTGGACAGAGGCTCCATAGCCCCTCCACCTCGAATCAGGCCAGAGTAAACTACAGGGAAATGCAAGTGACACAGCTCCAACTCCGTGCAAGGAATGTGTGTGCTCATTGTTTTTCTGTGTGGCGCTTTGTAGCATCAGCGCGGCAGTAAAAAGCCATGTGGTGGGCCTCTGGAGCGAGGCAGCATGTGTTTGTAGACCTTGTGGTCACACAGCAGGGTTTGAGACTAGAAGTTTGAGCAGAGAGACGAAGGAGGCTAAAGAGAGAGGTTGTAGGGGGGGTTAAAGTGGCTCCCGGCTCCTCAGATTTCCCATCGCGGGGTCCTGCAGAGGTGAGGAGGGTCACAGAGAGGGAGCTCGTTAGCCTCAGCGTGCTCCGTGCTACCAGCGCTCTAATTGGCTGGCCGGAGTCAGCGCTCTGGCTGGCTGCTTCCTGTTAGGTCAGGAGCCAGAGGGGCCGGAGGACGCCAAGCTGCCGATTATGGGCCCTGGCCTCCATTCATATGAGACACACACCACAGGTTATTTTTCATACACAAACTCCGAACTTTCCAGACTCATCTGAAGCAGCAACCAGCTAATCTCTGCATTTGTTTTAAGATAGGGGGTTTACTGGAGGCCAGAGGACTGTGGTTTGTCATAACTGGGATAAGAACTGCCAAACTGTCCCGTTAATTGGCGGTTTTAATTTATAATAAACTTTTCAGATACTGCGAGATGCATTGGCTGTGGTTTCCAAGATATACAAACTCCTCATGCTGTTCTTTGAAATTATTTGTAAAGGCCCTGACATTTGAAGGAGACTTTATAAATGTGTTGCAAAAATTCTTAATGGGATGAGATGCTGAAATGTAATGTAATGAAATGATACCATAAGGAGAAGATTTAATGGCTTTTTTGGTTCCTTATACGTAAAACAACACTAGCATGCTTAAAAGCAGCCTGATTAGTATCTCTCCCTGTTTTGTTATTTAACAGAATAGGGCTCATTGTTGAGAAATCTTTCATCTAATTAAAAACAACTTTCTTGCAGCATAGCTGTTGTCACTTGGTGTCGGATGATGTTAATAATAAAAGAGTGATAATCTGGCTTTTGTCAAATTCAAAAATTGAGTCTCACAAGTGCGAATACAACTTGTTTTTATTTAATTCAGATTTTTTTGATGTTGCTTTGTATGTGGTTCCTATCCATAGTCTGTATATTTTATTTATTTATTCATTTTTATTTTATTAGCACACAAGAATAAATTTAAAAAAAGTACATAATAAAAAACATAATAATAATTGTGCAAAAGAAGTTAAGAAACCTGAAGGGGCTTACAATAAAAACCTCCCCTCTAGAATTTACAGTCTAATCAAATACTAATGGTAATTCTCACTTTAACATGACACTATAACAAACAAACAAGTAGTTATAATAAACATAAATGGAGCAGACGCATACAAAGTACACATCAAAACAGCTAATACATAAACTACAGCACAGGTGTTATTACATGTCAGTCGGCAAGCCCCCGGGGTTACGAGAAGCGGCCGGATTGCCAACATGGAAGCCTATCACTGTACTGCTGTGGATGGCAGCAGCAAACTGAATTATAGTCACCAAAAAAAGTCAAGCCTAAAAAAAGGTGTATGCTATATTGGAAGTATTTTCACCACTTAACCTTTTCATTAAGCAGCCCATTCTGGCGGCTGCATTTCCCCATCAATGCTTTCGTCAAAGCTGAAAGACTCCAGCTGCTGGTCTATGGCTGCCTCAATCAGTTAGTTAGTTAGTGTTATTGTGTGACTGTGGATTCACAGAATAACACAAACTAACTAACTGACCAAGGCAGCAGTGGACCAGCAGCTCCTGCGTTCAGAATCCCCTTTTCTCTCAATAGAGTCTGGCTTTAAGGATATCTGCTTTTGAACTACCTCAGTTCCCCATTGGAAATTGCTGTCTGATAGCAAGGTAACATTCTGAATGTAAACATTTAATGTAAAAATTGTATTACACACATATGGTCTGATTTATTTTTGGTGAGACTTTTTTTAGGTGACTAAATTACATTTTTGCAGCTTCCCCTGTCCATTAGTACATTGACTAACCTCCGGCATTAATTAAGTTTTTTGGCCACTTCTTGGCATCACAAGCAGATGTGAACACAAAATCTGACACATTAGTTGATAATATATGGAGAGACCATTGCTTGGTTACACATCAAACTTTGAACAATGTTAGTATTCATTTTGGTATGTTTTAGTCCAAGTGACGAATGTTACCAAGTCCTTAGGTGCTGCATAAATCCGACTCTTCAGCTGCTAGATTCTACATTTTGTTTACCAGCTCGTAGTTTGACTGGCTGCCGTTTTGGTGATCGTGTACTTGTCACACATTTTTTGCTTGAAAACATCCTCCCGTTGAGTCTGGAAACATGATTCACGAGAGCAGTGAGAATTATTATCATAAAAAATACATGTAATGCAGCTTTAAGAACTTTGATAGATTGATTTTTAGTTTTACCGTGTCTTCACAGTCCCGTTCTTTTTGTGTCTCTTTGTACTGTTCTCTGAGAACCACTAGTTCTTTTATCTAATAGGGATTCACTGAATGCCCGTAATACCCATCCATCGTATCTGCCAATGGGATTCCCCCGGGTGACACAGTCCCTGGTGGCCAGCTGCCACCCCAGCAGCAGCAGAAACTGAGATGCATCTGCAGAGATGGAGGTCTCCGTGCTGGCACAGAGTGACGGCAGCCATCCACGGCGGGTCACTAGAAATCAGAGCGACTAAGCCTTTGATAACTCTCTGAGCCTATAATCCCCCAGCAGCACCATCAGAGTGAAATGCTATCTCATTGTTACAGCTCAAACTCAGCAGAGAGCGAGGTGAGCAGGCAGCCAGGGGCACGGGGGACTGACAGGAAGTGGTCGTATCTCTGTCACTGTCATCTCCACTGTGTAATTCGGGTTGGTGGAGTTGAGGGTTGAATTTTTAACTGAGCTCAAATTCTCAAAGGCTGTCATTATGAGGTTAAATTTGAATCATGGCGGTGCAAAGGAAACAACATTTAAATTTAAATTATCAGGAGTACAGCATAATTTAATGCCTAATGAATTTGTGAGCCGAATACAAATTTACCCATTGTTCCTTTGCCTCTTAAAATCAGAGAGAGCTCTTTGTATTATTTCAAGTGAAAAACAGTCGCTTTTGTTTTAAAGTCATTCGCATCCTCAGTTATATTTAGCTTGTCGATAATGTATTCTCTCAGAGGCAGTTTACGCAGATGAGGTGAATTTTCTGTCTGCCACAGATTCCAGCTCTCTTCGGAGTTGATCCTGACCCCATGAGTGAGGTTTACAGTACAGTGTGTGAGGCTTTGCATCTGGAAAGAAAGGGGGGGAAAATCCTGCATTTTTTATTAACATCAATTAAACATGAATAAGCAAGTTCTCATTCTTCAGGCCCCATGTTGCCTAACACAGAACAGTATGTTAATCACAGCGAAGCACGTCGGGTATGCCGCTAAAATATATGGGCAAATTAATGAATGGAATGAATATAAATGAACATGTACATCTTAACCCAGATACCTCGGTCCCCGATTCTGTCTCTGCTGTGGGCCAGCTGATAGACACATCAGTGTCGCTCCAGCTTTCCTGTCTGCTTAAGCCTGATCCCAAGCAGTGGCGGATAAAGTAATCAGATTCTTTACTCAAATAAAAGTACTAATTCCACATGGTAAAAATACTCTGTTACAAGTAAAAGTCCTACATTGAAAATATTACTAAAGTAAAACCAATTAAGTATAATCAAGAAAATATACCTTAAAGTAAAAGGACCCAATGCAGAAAAATAAAAAAAATCAAACAAAACACTCCAAAACTGTAAAATTATTGGGGAAAAAAAACACCAAACAACCTAAAAAAAATAAATATTTTCTTCAAAATTATTACCCTATCCCACAAAAAACCCTCAAAATTATAAATTGAAAATCACAAAAATGTATTTTTTTGTCAGTCAACTGATTAATCAACTAATTGTTGCAGCTTTACTTGTGTAAACTGGTAATTCAATTTATTACAAAACAACATACTTTTTAAACTCTTATATTTATGCAAAAATCACAATTTGTAAAGAAACTAAAGTGTTAACTTAAATGCAGTGAAGTAAAAAGTACAATATTTCCCTCTGAAATATAGTGGGGTAAGAGTATATAGTGGCATGAAAAGAAAATACTCAAGTACAAGTACCTCAAATTTGAACCTAAGTATAGTACTTAAGTAAATGTACTTGGTTACATTCCACCACTGATCCTGAGTGCTGTGTTTATATCAGCAAGGCTGATGATCACTGGCCTTCTCCAACCACAGATAAACATCGCAGAATTGGGATATGCACGTGTGTCACATTTGCTAAGTAACAGCTCAGCTGGCTCTTGACACACTGGGCGCTGCTGTGCAAACAAACAGTGCAGGAAAACACACTGCAGGCAGGGATAAATCATTTGAATAAAATGAAGAAAAAATATTTACACTTATTAAAAAAACCCACCATATGTGATGTGATGGATGAACACGATGAATAAAAAGAGTGCTCGATTTTGTAAAATGCCATCAGTTATGGAGCCTGTTCTGTTTTTCCTCTTCTCGCTAAAATGATGGAGGATTCAAGAAGTTTGCGTTGAACATCTGGATCAGCTAACAGCAGCAGGGCCAGATATTTGGACAAGGCCAGACCAAAGGAAGAGGCCAATTTCTGTGATTTATTTATTGTGTCTTATTTTCTCTCGGAACCATGCGTTTCCTGGTCGTTATGCTTTGCTTGCAACATCCGACGCTGTTTTGGTAACTATGAAAAACAACAGCACAAGAATTCAGAAACATTTTTCTTGGCTTGTCTACCTTGCAATGTCACTTTTGGTGTTTGAGCATTGGGTTAAGGCTGCTCAATTATAGATATATATGGATATATATATAAACAGAGAGAGAGAGGGATTAATATTAAAATGATTATTTAGTATGATCACTCATCGGCATTGATAACATAATACATTTATTGAATGTTCATCCTGGTGTTTCATTTTAACAATGGCTGCCTTTTAACTTTAAATACAATTGAACCTGAAAAACAATGAAAGCTTTATACCCACCTTAAGTGAGCCTGATCAGTTTCTACTAGGATGCTAACTTCAGGGCTAACTCCTGTCACTTCAGTCAGCAGCTGGCAAACGAGACAGGGGAACTTTGCTTGAGTCTCAAGAAGTTGTAGCATTTATTCACTGACAAACAGCTCCAACTCACACTGCACTGCTGCATTTAGCTTCATATTCTCTGCTGCCATCGCTGCCGCCTCGCTGTCACCATCAGCGATACACAAACGTTTGCTCTCCCCACTTGAGCTCTCTCTCACTACGCATGCAATCAGGTGAGACACCGAAGAGAGGCGGTGAATCATGACTCCCTGTTTTCAACTTGCACCTAAACTTCTGTTTGGACTAATTAGGGGACGGGCCGAGCACAAGCTAGGAAAGGGTGCGCTCAATTTACAAAATAAAAGTCAAAACAAGAGAAACCGTATGTGGCGAAAAATGTTTTATCTTAATTATCTTGTTTCCAAAATCAAAGGAAGCCAAAATCATAATCGAAAATAAAATCAAATGAATCGCTCAGCCCAACATTGGGTCACATTTTTCTTCACATTATGTTGTCTCCCTCTGAACCATAATTTTAGAGCAGAGTTTCTATGTCTCCACCTCAGTCCACTTCTTGTTTGTGTACTGGCCTGTGTGTTAAGTGGGTGGTAAGGGAGCTCAGGTGTCCTTTTAGAGCGGCCTGGGAGCTTGATGCTGTGAGCGTCCGTTCTGGCTGTTCTTCCTCTCACCATGGTCAGTTGCCTCTGTCCTCGTCGATGGGAATTTGAAGGGCAATGGCAGCTAGAGATCATCAGACTGTGTGTGTCCCATCTGCCCCCAGAGGAGGAGAAGCAGGGGAGAGAGTGGCACAGGGATGCTGGGAGAGAGAGAGAGGGATGAGGACTTAGCAGAGGAGAGAGGAGGGGGAGGCGGGATGTCGGAATTTTGATACTAAAGTGATTCGACACGCTTGGCATTATAGCTGGCTCGGCGATGAAGGGGAGGGTGAGGTAGCGTACCCGAGCCCTCATCCGAATGTCACAGAAGCCGATCTCATGAAGTGGAAGGTCAGAAACATCGCACCTGCTGCCCCAGCATGCACAAAATCCGCCCCTTATGCTCCCACAAAGGGCAAACCAGGAATTGAGGGGCGTAAGGTCGAGGACGAGGGGTCAAAGAGAGAGATGTAGACTGGGTTGGGGAGGGGGGAGACTTGGTTGCAGAGCCCCGACCTCCCAGTGTCACATGTCTGTGCTGCACAGGCCCACCCGAGTGTGCTAATGCAGGCCAGTACACGCTGGGATGTGAGAGGTGGAAGTGGGGGAGAAGTGTTCGCAACTCCCACGTGCTTTCTCTTCAGAGAGCCGCTTCTTGAGGTGCACGGTGAAGGAGAGAGGGGGGAGTGATGGTAATTCAGTGGCTAATGGAAATATCTTGTCGGGACTCAGTGTTGGTCTGAGAAGCTGGCAGCCCTGGAGGAACAGACTGTGGCTGCTGTGGTGACACTATAAAGCTTTAGACCCTGTTTTACCAAACAAACAGGACAACAATTTAGAAGCAAGTTTCAAAGTCTAAGTGAGGACCATAGTGGTTGGTTTGGGTTGGAGCAAAATCAAAAATGCATAATTAAGGCCAGTTTACTATCATTCATTGTTTGTTTTGGTCATCATTCCTAGCAGTTATGATAATGCTGAGATCACACGGGGACACCACTACAAAAAAAGCAGACGGTCATGCAGGTTTTAAATTGGCCCACAGTGTAGCCAGATTGTCTGAGCCACTTCATTCAATTGATATGAATGCACTTTTATGTGGACACTAAAAAAATAAATAAATAAAATACTATGTACAGTATGTGAAAATAAACCATCAAAATTACAGTAAATTACAGTTCCTGCAAATCTTAAAAAAAGGTCTTAAAGGGCATTGAATTAATCATTCTAAAAATAAGGCCTCAATTGGTATTTAAATTGTCTCAAATGGTTCTTTCAAAAGTCTTGAAAGTGCTAAATGTGGAAAGTAGGATTTTGTGAATTTATTTATTTATTTTTTAATTTTCTGGCACTGCATTTTAAAATCTCATTTTTTTTTTCATATTAGAAAAAAAGGAAGAAGAAATAAAAAAAGAAAGTTTCAGTGAATGCTGCTTACGTCACCATAACCAAAAGCTCATGTTTTATGCTACAAGTATTTGATCAAAGTCCTCTGTCACTGGCTTCCACTGAAAATGGTGTGTACGTGCAGCTCTCAGCACTCCTATATAATGTATACGTAGGTACTGTGTATGTATGTTGGAAGTGGTATTTGTGCATGTGTATGGGTATGCATGTGTAATATAATTACACTATATGTTTATTACATTTTTTACCATTTATTTATTTTATTTGATCTTATCTTTATTTTATTCTATATGAGCCCAGCTTAGGCAGTGCAATTGAATTTCGTTGTATTCGTCTGTACCATGACAATAACGATATTATAGTTTATTTTATTTTATTCTAACGTCAGACTATTCGAGCATAAGACGGAGGCAGCTGCCTAGATGAACCGAGGATTTTCATTATCTTCAGCCCACCGATTAAAAGTGGTGAATTTACAGCTCACAGATACTTAATGCGAGATAGTCTTTGTTTGATATCCTGTGTTGCCAAAATGTTGCGCATTTTGTGGTCCATTGTTAGCATAGTTAGCATGCAATAGCTCAAAGGGCTAACATGGCTTGTTTACTTTATGAAGTAAAGGACACTGTGACCCGGACTGTCTCTCTGAAGCCTGCTTACACTCTCAAACTCTATATGGAAAAAAAACCAGTGAATAGTCAAATTGTCATATTGAAATTTGATTCGACCGACATGATTCTGAGTCGGGCACAGCCTTAATTACCAACGGAGACGGGCTGGAATCATCCTCTTACCCAGCCACCCTCAGTGGGCTCCCGGCGCAGGGAGGCCCGGGGCGTTGGCAGGGGGAACTGTTGCAGAAAGTTTGACCTTTAGTTGTCTGCCCATGCAGACGGCTTCGTCAATGGAACTGTGTGATGGAGTAGAGCCTCTGTGAAAGAGCGCACCAAACGCCACAGGGGCATCATGTCCACAAGTCCATTACAGTCACTGACATTGAGCTAATTGACTAATGAGTTTGTGCAGCCGTGGTGGCTTGACTTTGAAATGAGAATGGGGAAAGAGAGAGTTGTATCCAGAGTTGCACAGGGGGTTATTTATCAGATGGTTTCAGCTGTGTGGTTCAGTTAACCAGACCTTTATGAATCACACTGATAAGATTTCCTGCTTCGCAAACCTTCGAGATGACTAGACAGGCAGCATGATATGTTTAAAGCTTTATGCTTAAACACGTAAAGCCAAACAGAGTGTACACCATGTGCCGACAGGTGTTTCATTCATTCATTCAAGAACAGAAAATCACTTTTTTGATCATTTATACACTGGAAAAAAGTAACTTATTTTGACCCTAACCTCTGTGCAATAATCACTGCTTCACTGACGTTTAATGTATGTCACAATCGCATCTTATCCACACACTCTCACCTGCCTTGCAAGGCAGCAGGAGGCTCACCCAGGAAGGAGTTAATCATTTACATGACAGTTTTGCAGTAAATATTATGAAACTGTCTAGAGGCCCTGGAACATTTAGTCCCTATCTGTTAATGCTGTTCAAGTGAAGATCTCATCTCCCGGGGCGACAACGGCATCAGGACGAGGGCTTAACGTCACACAGAAAAGCCGCCACGGGGCCTGATGTTTTTTGCATTTGCTTTTTTTAGGAGCAATCTGTGTATGGTTATGTTTGTATGTGTGTAGATAGTTGTGTTTTATTCGGGTTTTTTGGGTTTTTTTTTTGCTTAAATCTGCATGCATGCATCTATAGAGTCCTGCACAGGCTCAGTTTAAAATAAATGTATTTTTTTTTACCTCATACTCAACTTCTCTGCAGGTTTGTGGTACAGGACTGCTGCTTTTGATCCCTGTCCTGCCAGCTGTGCATGATAGCATTTGAGATTTAGTACAACCCCACCACCCTCACCCCCCTGAAAATGACTTGGGTTTGGCTTCTGTGCTGTGATTTCTTTTCCGCCCTCCTATGTAAAGACTCCATCAGGGTGTGATTTTGTAGAACGTCTATGTCAAAGGCAAAGGAGCAGCAGCAGCTGGCTGTAACCCAAGCTGATTATAAGCATGTATTTGTGTTTATTAAACACCCTCCCTGCCATCTGTTCCATGTATTGTGATACGCAGACAGCGCACGTGTGTATGAGCCTGATGATTACACAACAGCCAGGCCAGTCTTGTGGTGGCGGCGTCGGCGTCTCACCCGACATCAATGTGTCGCCACCTCCATTATTCAGACTTTGCACAGCAGCAGGGTGCGCAAATCGAAACGAGACAAGCAGACAGACACTATCGAGTGTCAAATACACATGTATGAACAGAGAGTGACACAGAGATGCTCCTCACGGTCATATCTGTTGTTAATGTGCGAACAGATGCACACGCAGCACTTAGGGAAACGTGATTAATATGCAAAGTGAAGCGTACGTAGAGGACAGTTTCTGTTGTCGTCATAATGCTTAATGCAACAGGAGATTGCTGTGTTCTTTTGCCCTCCATCTGTCTGCCAAAGGTCACAGAGGTTAAGGGAGCATTTAGAGCTTATGGAAAAACAAACAAGTCTATTATCACTGATGATACCTTCGTGTGATGTGATAATTAAGCATTTGCTGATTTTGCTCTCCCCTACTTGTCCACATAATCATTATTTGTGAACCCAATACATTTAGTATGTGGGAGTGCAAAAATTAATGCCTGAGCACAGCAGCGCTGCAGGTTACATAATGATCATAACCTGAGAAGTTATTCTCTGAGCAGTGTGCTAAAAACAGTATCATAACACAGCTTTACAGCTCCCTGTTATCTGACTGCTTGAGTTATCGCTTAAGATGTTGATACTATCTGAAGAAGAGAGACGCAGAAGTTGACTTTGGCCTGTTTTAATGGCTGGGAAAATGTCTGATTGATCTTTTATCTCTGAGAATGTTACCCAATGTTTAACCGCGTCGTCGGCAAGCAATGTTTGCATGTCAGCAACATTTAAAACAGAGATATAGTTTTTTAGAAAATCTTACACAACCCGTAGATATGTGCTGCTTTTTTTTTTATGATGGTCATGTTCAAAACAAGATATCTTTAATGTGTCACATCTGTGTAAACACAAATTCAAACATTTTAACAGCAAGATATACTGTGCCTCAACTGTATTTGTAATAGTTTTTATTCAAATCTGTTAAGGATATTTAAAATTGTACATGTAGGGGAAAAATCAGAAGTTTTAGTAATAAGACAAGCTACATTTTAGGGCCTGTTAACATGATTGTGACGGTGCACAGAAATTTACAGATCCATTTCATTCAAGGGGTTCTCAATAAAGCTGGGGGACCCACAGGAAACAGGTTAAAAAAACAATGCATTTCCAATGATGCAACAGAATAGTGTCTCTCATGATGCCCCTTTTTACTCCTGTTTTTAAACCGGTGGTGTAAATATTGACGGTGCAGCTGGTGCAGTGCATAGGAGCCCAAGGGCCCATGTAGGAAGCAGATTTTTGGCCGCTTGGTGAGATTAGACTGTGGTGGTTTGAGTCCAGGGTGGCTTTTAGGTTAGCAATGATAGTTTGGCACTTCAGCTGCTTGTCCATAGTGGTAATGAAAAGCTGGAATGCAGGATGGGCAGGACGCCCTTTAGCTTCATAAAATGGGGACAGCTGTTTTGACACGCATAACTCAAGCAGCAGTGTATTTTAGCCTTACCTCTTTGCATGTCTCCGTGCATGTGTGTTCACACATCACATGAGCATACTTTTGTGTTTGGGGCAAGGCTCGAGTCCAAGAAATATTATTTGCACCAGGGCCAATCGCAATTTTGCCACACTTTTGTTTCAGTACTGTTTTTTGCTTCAGTACTACTAGGATAGAAAATAAATGTGGCTTTATTATTGAACAGAATTAGACAGATGACGGTTCATCATACAATTATGCCCACTTTCTTCTACCCACCCTCCACAACCTGCCTCTACCCAGAGGTGCGAGCAATTAAAGAAAGTAACAATAATAATAATTTTACATTAATGAGGAAGAGGCAGTAGGAAACTGCAAAAACAAAACTAGAAAGTCTCTTTTTCTATCTTTAATGGCTGCAAACACATTTTTGAATACTTTTTTTCTTTCAGGTCAGTGCATTTATTGGGAAATCAAATTGAGTGTTGAGTTTGCTTCCAAGTGATCAGGAGTGACCCCATGTTTAGCCATGTCCTGTCTGTACAGGGGCGATCATCCTCAAAGGCCACCACTTTGTCTTGTCATGGCTTGAATTTAATTTTGTCTGACTGTAGTACTTCGTAGTTATGTTAATGTTAAGTTCTAATACTTCTAAAGGCCTCTTTGGACATTAAAACTGAAAACACTAACTATAGAATAATGAATGAGTGATGTACTAAATGTTTGACAGGATGATGGGCTGGACACTGGGCCTCCGTGATCACCTGCCGGCTTGATCTCCTCCATATCAATCTTCCTGTGACATGCTGTTGAAATGAAAGCAAAAAAAAAAAAAAACAGTTAAATTATAAACGTGTATTTATGAGTCTGAAATGATACAGCCTCCTCGGACAGCTTTCTAGATTTGTGCTCTATCTCCTGGGCAGATGTCCCGCTAGTCCCCACAAGAACAAAGTTAGCTACATCAAAAGAGGATTAGACATTACTCAGAACAATAACATGCCTGTCAGATCTAAAATATTCTCCCATGGGGCATCAAAAACCAAATCTGACAGATGCCAGGATGGACACAGCAGCAGTAACATATCAGGACAAGCAGGACCACATAACGTCTACATGACCGTTTTATCCTCAAAGTTCTTTTTCACGTCTGGATGACATTAACAACAGCAGGGGAGTTTTCACAGACGGTGCCATATCAAATATTGAAAGATTCCTGGAAAAATTCACATACAGGAGCACCCAGAGAGGCAGAGCAGTGTCCGGGTGACTGGTGTAACAGACTTCTCTGAATAAACAGGGAAATCCAAGCCCCAGTAAGAGGAGAGGCTTTCCTTTATAAAAGATCTTTGTCAAAATATTCTTCGAAGTTGCGATAAAAGCACAGCAGTGGCTTCGGAAAAGGTCTACATGAAACGACTGTAAACAACATCTTTCATGTTTTCTCATCACCAGAGGCGTATGCTGACACTAATAAATCCTTCAAGATGTCTTATCCACTACATCATAGTGTACATCAGACTGCACTTACAGACTGAATGATGCAAGCAGCTTGCTTCCTTTCAACTCTGTCAGAGGAGGAGCATCATGTGGAGGACTTCTGTCTGGTCTCTTTGATTAATGTGGAAGCCACTTTGTGTTGCATGTGTCTTCCTGAAAGCGTTAGTCTATAATTTACATGCACTTACCGGATCTATATTTTGTTGTTGACTCTATGATTTGATTTTTCTAATTTAGTTGAGTCTCAGTTATACCTGAGTTTGGGGGAATAAACGTTTTCTTGTGATTTCGGATAATAAAAGTTAAACATGATATTTATGTAATTTAGTCATTTAAGATGCTATTTGTCTTGCAGATATGATTGTTAATACATTTGCTGCTGCTTGCATCACCCAGACTCCATAGATGTGCTAGTTTTGTGTAATCCAGACTAAACCTGTACGTACTGTACTCAGTACCTTTTAAGGTATAAATAGCCCAGCACCAAGAAGTATTGAGAGTTTTCCAGTCAAGTGATACTTGCATTTGATCCTTTTAGTAGCATCTACACCCAATACAGTCTGTGATGAAGTGTGATGAAGATGAGCACAGTGTCTTTGACAAAGATTACAGTTTAGGGTGTGGATATTCCACCAAAACATCCAAAAGTATGTGGCATACAGAATGACGTAGAAAAGAAAAGGTATCAAATTAATTAATTAAATCTCTTGATTTCTGTTTCAGTTTAACAGTATAGGTATCATCTTTTTTTTAAACAATAGTTTTATGTAATCCAGGTTCAAACCTGTACCTAAGGCTGCATATCAATACTCAGTCCCTTTAAGCTATCAACCAAAATATCTCAGCAAAAAGATGTATCAAAACATCAAATGTCAAACGATACCTGCATTCAGTCCTCTTTGTACCCAGATCTAAGAGAAAAAAAAGGCAATTTGTATGATTTTGCTGCAGCCAATTACTGCAAGCATTCTTCAGTTCAATGTGAGGCGTTATTGGCCGACTACTGCAGTTAAGTTGAGTGTAGTGTTTTTGACTAAATTGTCAGCTCAGCGTGCCGAGATTTTAACAAAATGTTCAAAAGTTTGGCTATATTACACGCCGGTGGTGTCTGAAGCATTAGTTATGCAACGGAGTGGGTTCACATCATGTGACTGAATGAAGTAGAAAAAAGCAGAGGTAATTGAATTAAGTGCTCTATTGTTATCAGTATCACTTTAAGAATACTGGTAATGGTCCAGTCATTACCAGATCATTTTTTTTAAACAATACCCAATGCTAGAGTTATAAAATACAGGAGGAAACTCATACCCAGGGCTTCATTTTGGTATTCCATTCCTTAATGGTATTGACTGAAATAACTCAGTACCAAATAGTATTGAAACTTAGTACCAGCATTTGGTCCTTTTTATAGACAGATTGTGAAAAAGATGAATATTTATATGTTTTTTTAGTCAGTCACCATGAGTTTTCTTCATTTAATGCAATGTGTAATTGTCCCACTACCCCAGCAGCTGTGACGCATGCAGTCTGTGGTGGGATGATGTTCAACACAATGTATGTGATGGAGTTTTCAGTTTAGTGTGCTGAAAAATGTTCAAAATGTTTTAACCTGCTTAATTAAAGTAGTTAACTGAATGCTTCCCTTCACATGATGGTCAAATTAAGTTGAAAGAAAACAAAAGTATCAAATGAAGTACTTCATTGGTATCAGTATCACTTCAGGTTTACCTCTATCATATTTCCTACCCTTACCTGTGTACAGGATAAGACAGTGAGATAAATCTGTAGTTCCTCTGCGTGTTTATTTCCATGTTCTTTATTACAAGTCCCTTAGCGCAACAAACCAGGAAGACAAAGGGCCCTGCCTTCCTGTTTGTGTGCTGCTGGGAAGTCAAGAGGAAGGCATGCCTAAGAAATGAGGGGGAATTAACAGCACACACTGTTAGCACACATCAGAATGAACAAACCTGGAAATCATACATGACAAGAATCCTTTGTTTTGTTTGTCTTCTTTCATACCCTCGATGGATCTCATGTTTTCACATCGCCTAATGTCATTTCTGTGAAGTCTGGAGCATTTGATATCCTTTCCCGGTTTTCCCTCATTATACTGTGAATTGCAGAGCGATTTCTCACTGTAGTTAAGAGGCTGGACTGCTGTTAATATGTATCAACCAGTTCACTTGCCAAGCCTTTTACTCTGTCTTTTTATCTAGATGTATTTTTGTGACAATGTTGCCTAAGCTGTTCCTGATATTTCTGCAAAATACAACATGAATAAGTGAGTATCAATTAGGAGTGTGCCATATCATACTGGTGTAATTTTTAATAGAATTAGAAAAATTAATGTTGTGATTCTGACAATTTTTTGACTTGTTGACATGTGACTGAAAGCAAAGTTGATACAAGCCAGGAGCAACTTCAGTAGTGTTGAATCCATGGCCTGGACATCCTGAATGTTTTATGAACAGCACTGGACTTTTCAGATTCTTTTTGGGACTTAATGTTAAGAGTAAAGCGTCAGCGGCTCCGAGCAGTGCAGCGTCTTTCTCTCCCTCTCCTCTCTCGCCATGCGCACACAGGAATCTGTGTCATCAGGTAAATTTATCATGAGCCTGTCCTAAAGTAAACCTATGTGGTGTAGTTATATTTTATACAAAATTTGAATCTCACTCTGAGACCTATATTGACTGAATTCGAGGTTCTTAATTTTAATACTAAAATATTCCCAGAATTTTTGTAATTTTATCAAGAATATTGTTGACACAAAAAAAAATATCTGAAATATTGGGATATTATTTTACTGCTCTATCGCCCACCCTTAGTATCCATCAGCTGCCTTTCATGTGAAAATAGTCAAGAGGGAAAAAAGATAATAGTTCATTGAACACTGGTAATTCAGATACATTGTGGCTATTCCTCACTTGGAATGTTTTCCTAATACTCTGCCTTTTTATCAAATTTCTGGCAGTTCCGCTCAAGGATAAATTTAAATTGTGCAGAAAAAGAGATTAATAGAAAACATACTTTCCTTCCCATTCTCACTTCCTCTTTTTTCCCCTCTCACTCTTTGACTTCTCCTGTCTCTGTTTTCTTCTCCCTCCTCTGCCTCCCTTCCTCTTTTTCTCCATGCGATTAGTTTTGAATCATGTTCAGCAGATGTACTTCTCAGGCCAACTAAGCCAATAAATACGGTCAGCGTGATTGATCCTTCTGCCTGTCTTGTTTACACAGTGTGCGCTCGCCTGCGCCCGAAACAGACGTTGACCTTTCATGCTCAGGGCAGCTCACCCTCTTTATCTCACGTCATTGTGCAGCTGAAGATTCAATCGCAGTGGGAAAGGTTTCACTGATGACAGTGGGGAGAAACACTCAGGTCTGTGTGAGAGGGAAAGATCAGAGAGAAAGGGATGTTTTTTGCTCTCATGTTCATGTCCATATAGTTTCATCGCCCCTGCCGGAGCGCTTATTTATTGAAGGGGGGGCCGTGTGTTGGAGACAGAGGCGGCGTTTTGCAGCCACCGTCTCATGAATCAACTGCTCTGGTGATCTCGTGACCCGACGCTCCCCCCCGTTCAACTCTGGAGGTCAAAGGTTGTCTCTGAAGCTTGTTTGTAAAATGCACTTCAACAGTTTAGAGGAAAGGTGTAAATTGGCCCCCTGTTGGTAGCAGAGTGGACATGCATGTTTAGGATTATGCTGCAGCATTGATCTTTGTGAATCTGATACTCTAAATGTTTTAAGCACTTCCATTTCAAGTCGTCTCATCCCTTTAATAATAATAATAATAATAATAATAATACATTTTATTTATGGGCGCCTTTCAGGACACTCAAGGTCACATTACAGATACAGCAATAATAAAACAACCAAACATCAGGACATAAGTAAAAGAATATGCAATAAAAAGCTAAAAATAAGTACAAGGTCAACAACAATGGTCTTTTTTTACTGACTTTTTATCATAACAATGTGGGTATTACGAGTAAATGAACTAACTTCCCTCCATCTCGCCAGTGCCCAGATCTCCTTGGTCATCTCCCAGCAGATTTTTGCCGGGCTGTTTCTGGAACCATAGATTGTGCTTTTTTTTTTTTTTTTGTATGTCCACCACTATGAATGCACTATAGAAATTGATCAAAAAGGGGACGCTTTTCTTTCTACTTTAAACTCAGACCAAACTATTTCTTCCGCAGAGACAGCATAGTTTTATGAAAAGACCATGCCTCCAGCAGTGAAATAATTCTTTAAGTGCATGATGGGTAGGACTATAGGTGCTGTGAAAGCATTGCTGAGCACCCAGCATTTACATGGCAGAAAAGATCCAGTTCAGCAACTGATGGTTAACTGTAGCTGCTGTTAACATGCAGCTCTCAGTGTAGACAGAGTTAATCTCTTTTATCATGTGATGCCTCTTTAACCATTCTGTCACCTCTTCGCAGATGACAACCATTTGACCCGGAGACCCATAACAGCCAATACTGTTCACCCACTAACTGATCTCACCCTCCGTAATGCACTTTTGTGCCTCACTGATTACAACAAGGATGACTCTGGATCCCGTTTGCTTCCTTGCTGTCGAGCAACAGAGTTGTGAAAAGAGTTGACCTCCTGCTTGTGGCTCTGGCCATTAGCATACTTGTTCAACTATGTTTTCCTTCTTTTCTGTCATCCTCCATCATTCTCTTCCATTTCTCTTTTTTGTTCTCCCTGCGCTCCCTGAGGTATGGGGGAAATGGAGAGAGGGAGTGGAGCAAAAAAAAAAAAAGGAGAAAGAGCTGAGATATTCTACAGGGGATTGTGGGAACCCACTGATAAAGGCTTGCATCTTAATCCATCCTAAGGCCTGTCTTACGGTGTACTATGAGCTTTTATGTGATCATTAAGAGTGTGAGCTCGCATGCACGTCAACATGCACATTTTAGGTATGAGCGTGTGTATGTGGGTTTGCGCATTTGATATGTTAATGTTTTCTTTTTGTGCAATCACTGATGCAGAAGTTCAGTCCTTTGAATCTTGCATTTCAAGGCTCTTAGAGATCTCCAAATATCTTCAGTAGAAACACAGCACACCTCTTCACTCTGACAACAAGGCAATGCGACTACACAGTGAGTGCATAACGGCTTGTTTTATGGCTCATAAGTGTATTAAAAGCACTAATTAATGCGCCGCAATTCTCCCTCTAATGCAGTGCACTAGGTAGGGATCTCTCCCGCTCGCTCCCTCTCTCGCTGAGCTTATGCCTTCATCTCCCTCGCTCCTCCTTGAGCTTTAGTGGAATTTGGCTGATGTGCGCCGAGGGGAGGAGAGGAGGGAGGCGCTCATCTTGTTTCAGTGCTTTATGAGTCTGACGTGTACGTCTGTAATTGCGGTTATGGGTGATTAAACTCCCGATGCCCCTCAGGATCCACAGCCAGCTATCAGTCAGCGCCAGGCCGAGCCGCTGCTTTCAGAGCTCAGATTGGTTCATCCGAATGTCTGTCCCTCAGATGACGCTGCTGCATGTCACCCTGTGCCATATTCTATAGTGGAGCCGCAGCTATGATTGTTATCATAATCAGTGACTGTATTGAATATTTAAAATGTGATAAATTGATTAATCTGTTGAACATTAGCAAAACAGAAAGAACGGCCATTGCATTTTTCAGGAACTTAAGATGTTGTCTTCTTGTTTTATGTTTTTGTGTCTGAATAACATTTAAATACCCCAAAGGATTCAGTTAGTCTTGAGATTACTATTTAATTGATCAATTTGTGTTTTTGACCATCAGTTGTCTTCATTGTCATTTATTGTGCAGTGATGCAACTAATTCACTGGGTCCAGCTTCTCAAATGGGAGTATTTGCCATTTTCTCTTTGGCAAAATCAACACTTTTGGTTTGTTTAGTTTTGGTCAGACAAAACAAGCATTTCAAAGACATCATGTTTGACTGTGGGAGCTTGAAATGATTTTCTTTTTCTAACATTATGATGATTAAAATATCAAGCTGAATCTTAGAATTGTAAGCCCCTTTTATACTACCTGTTCAAGGCAGGAATGTCACTTGGTTTTTCATCCTTGCCGTTCTGTAAAAATGGTACAAACTTGGAAAGGGGCGCAGTTATCTCACCTTTAAGTGAAAAAGAAAGGTAATAACAGCCCCCCAACAGTGTCTATATGAAAGGGACAGCTGGCAGAACAACCATGGGCTGCAAAAGCGTGTCATTTTGACAACATGTTATGCATGTGACCCACAGCAGAGATCTAAAAAGCAACTTGCAGCAGTCAGCGGCTACTTCAATGAAGAAGAACAGTGGCCGTAAATGTCCACAAATTGGGTAAACTGTGAGGTTCAGGAGTCCCTTGTAACGGAGACAGCTTTTGCCTCTTTTGCCTCTGCAATGCTGGCATGCTGTCTAAAACGACAAACAACGGTGGCGTGATGCTGCTGTTGTTTTGTTCTGTATGAAAATGCAAAGGCAGTGCGAAGAAGGGACTTAGTATCGGCCCTATAGTGTGGTCTCTGTATAAAAGGGGCTGTTAATTACTTTTTTGCCAATCAATGAGTTGTTTCAGCATTATTCTGTTGCATCCTCCATGGTTTCAGATATTTGGTTATAGAACGCAAATGAGCAGCAAATCATGTTTATTATTTAAGCTTATGTAAAGTACATTATGTGTATGTGTGGGTGGATGGAAGTGTGTTTTGGAATAAGGAATCCGTTGATCATTTCGTGGTATGGTATCTCTATATTTATGCATTGATGCTTATGCGCAATGTGCTTTCATGCATGCCGCTGTATCTGTACAGTGTGTTTGCATGCGTTTGAATTCTATTTATGGCACCAACAAAAAAGAGGGAGGCCTTGAGGCCCGCTGTTTCCTGGTCTAATTGGCATGTTAATCATGTCTCTGTGGGTGGGAGATCAGTGTGTATGTGTGTTTGCGAAAGATCCATGACTTATCTCCAGAGGCAACGTGTGACCGCGGGAGTCCTGTCCTCCTCACCGTCCTTCTTCGACACTCCCATGACGAGAGTTTGTCTCAGTTGAGGGGAGAGAGCCTCGGCCTATCACATGGGTTTGAGTCCAAATAAAACACTTCAGCATGTGTGTGGTAATGAGGAGCTGTGTATTTGTGTGCGAGTTATCTGTCATTGGCCTCCTCCCATTAGTTTGCTGACTTGGCTGAGCCTCTGTTGATGTTTGGATGTTTTCTCTTGTTCCTCTCCCCCTCCTTGCACTGTACCCTTGACGGAAATAAGGAAAAGAAGAGGGATCCCACACCCTCTTTACCCTGAGGACCCCTGTTAGTCATGGTAGAATGACCTCATAGAGGAGGAAGCAGGGTCACGAGGGCATGAAAAATAAGTTATGTCAAACACAGAGAGACAGAAATGGCAAGGGAAAAAAAGGGGGCAAGGATTAGAAGAGAAAGGAAGAAAAAGACTTAAGTGGAGATATAACTCTTGTTGCACCACATCTGAGGGCCTTCTCTTAACTGCGGCCGAGTGTCTGGGTCAGCCCAGGTCATTCCTGCTCTGTAATGTAAAAGGCCGAGTCAGGAGGCCAGGGGGAATGACAGAAGCTCGGGGCTGATTAATGTGTGACAGCCCACGTGGATCTTGAACGGCAAGAATACACTGAACACTGCAATGCTTCTTTTTATGCACTTTTAGGAACAAAGACGTTGTAGTGTACCACAAGTTTTTGTTTTTTCTGCACTGCGAAAAGCTCCTTAGTAAGTCATGGGTTGTTTTCTTTAACCAAAATAAAAAAATAAAATAAAACCTACAAGTGCATTACCTGTTTCAATTCAATTAACTTATTTTACAGTAAGTGTAAGTATAGTGCTGCAAACTGCTACATTTTTTTAAACACAGAAATCAAGTCCTTGAACAAAATATTTTTCCTCAATGTAGGATTTTTAGGTCTCGGTTATAAACCAAGATGACTCAGTAAGATGTTTTGAAGGGTGTTTTTTTCCTTTCTTGAGGCTTGTAACCTCAGTTGCTCTAATATTAGTTTTGGAGTGTGACAACTGAACATGATAGAGTCCCCTGAAAGACCAAAAATGTTTCCATTCTTTGCATTTGAAGCCTGTCAGTGTACCGTTACTGTTTACACTGAACAAAGCAAAAAACATTTCCCTTAATGTGGTCAAAAAAACCCAAACTGAAGCTTCTTTTGGAAGTCGTCTGGACTTCTGGGTAACACTCATCACCATCCATCTGTGTTCCTCTGTTCAATGAAGACACAATCCCAATTTACATGGTTCCCATGGAAAACTTGGAAAAGTCATGGAATTTCACAATCACATTTTCCATGCTCGGAAAACTCATGGAATTAGTAAAAATCATTGACAGTTTTAAAAAAGTGATGGAATTTTGTTGTGTGTAATGAAATTTTCAGTATTTTGTTTACCATCACGTAGCTGTCTTGATTTTGTCCTTCCGAAATTGTAAAGTACCGGTGCTCTACAGTGCTTTTGTTGTAAGATCTCAATGCTAAAAGCCACCTGTCATATCTGCACGATATTCGGCAGGACAACAGCAGGTTGAAATGCTGCTTGTAACAATGTAATATAAAGAGCACGAGGGCGACTATAGGCAGGTGGAAAGGGTGGTGGACAGGCCCAAAAAACCCCAGACTTTCATACGAGAGTCCCGTCTGAATGTGATGGGGGGTTTTTTTTCTACAACTTACCATGTGTCTTTTTTTGCCTAATTCGAACCATCTGTGCCAGCATGTGCGTTTGTTGATGTTGTGGTGTTGGTTGTCATGTGCTTTTGTGACCAAAACAAAACCATGTGCAGCATGACCCCCCATGGCAGCGGCATCCTGGAACATCAATAGCAAATGCAGAAGGATACCTAGAGCATAATATGTAGACATGGAAGCCCACTGGGAAGCAACAATATGTCAGTCTTGGGATGAAAATGTGTTTTGAAATTTTCTCAGTGACAAGGTGTGGGGATGCTGAAATTTAGGGATGTATAAAAATAGGTCAAACTTATCTTTTTCCTCATTTGAGTCCTAATGAAGACCCGCAAAGGTCAAAAACTGTTATTTTTCAGTTATTTCATTAACAAGCTGTCTAACTACTTAAAGCTATTTATCATAACTTCAAACTGCAACTCTGTTTTCTTTGAGAGCAATATTTGTTTCTTGAGTGCATCCCTTGATCACACCACTATCTTTTTAGACATAATTATGATTCTTGACTGTTCTTGGTGTTTTTGAGTCTTTTGATCCACTTTCCCTTTTCACTGGGCCGAGTAAAGAAAAAAAAAATCCCCCGAAGTTAGTGGAAAAACCCGAGCTGAAGCTCCTTTTGAAAGTTTGCTGGATGGCGTGTGTTTGTTGGAAAGCTGCCAGTGAAAATGCAAGAGAGGGGAAGTCAGCAGACTGGCTGTCTTCTGTTCACTGTTGTTCAGATTGACTCTGTCAGGCCAGCCTTTGAGGCCCGTGATCCAGGTGGTCTGTTCTCTGCGGTGCCCTCACCCCCCCCCCCCCCCCCCTCCCCCCCCCCCCTTTCCCCTCCCTCAGCCTCGGCCATGCCGTGCCCGCAAACATGCCCCGGCATCAGCAGCTTCCTCCCAGAGCGGTGGTGTCTTCCCTCGACCAATCGAAAGCCTCCGCAGCTATGGGCACATCGGTGTGAGCCAATGAACAACACCTGTTTCTCTCAAGCATGGCTGTCCATGCCAATCATAACACCCACTTTATTTGGCCTCTGTCGTGAAGCCAATCCCAACACGTAATTCTAGGGCACCCAGGCCATGAGAGGCACAGGCAAAAAGAAATATGGATTTTATCGCTGGGGAACGGACCTTCCAGAAAATGACTTTCCCAGCACAAATGTCACAGCAAATGTGCATTGCGTCATTGCATCATCGGAAAAAAAGTATCTTGCAGTAAAGCAACCTTTTGATAGGACTGAGGGATGATTGTTCCATGGTGAGACTCTGGAAAAATGACTCATTTAGTTGCCTTTTAAAAGTGTGACTGTGTTCATAGATGCAGCTCGGAACTGTCGACAGAATCATGTTTTCTTCAGTATTTATTCTGAATATATGCAGTATATACGTGTTATCATGTTTCCTGTTTGTTGCCTTACATTGGCAGGAATGGAGCTCTTCATTCTTTTATTCCTCAGCAGCAGTTTGTGAATTGCAGGGCGGATAGTTGATCTGTCGCACCGTGCAGAGCTGATCACATTCATAGCTGCCGTGGTGAATGCAAACGTGAATGGACTTTTAAGTTTCACTTTCAATGCACCTGACATTCTACTGCTCCATCTGTGCCCGGAATATGCTCTGCACTCTGAGAGTGTGGTGCAATGGATAACAAAAGTAGCTATGTTTCAGCAGCGCTAATAACGGTTAAGCTCCAAAAGTAGGAAATCTACCTGTGGGGGTAGATGTTTTAATCATAGTGAGCTGCCAAATATAAATTAATGTGTGGAAAACCCTGGCAGATATGGTCTTTCAACTCTCTGAAACCTTGAGTGACATCACTTTTCTTGTGCTGCTTTCAGGCACCTTTCACAAGTATTTTAAACCTCTGAACGCTGGGCAAATTAGTGCAATTTCTTTCAAAAACATGGGGGGAAAAAGCAATGAGCAACTTGGTAATAATTGTTCCAAAAACTGCAATAAATAAGTAGATTTACAAATGTATTTTTAAAAAGTTAGGGGACAATGTCTAGGGAAAAAAAGAGAAAGGATATGGAAAAAATATATATATTTATAATTATCATACTTAAAGATTTAAAAATATGTTACATAATTATTATAATTTTAAGCACTTTTTAGGTAATGTCTTTGTTTATTTGTTTTTTTTATTTCTTTTTGTAAACTAATTTTCAGGTAATTTTCTTGAACTTTTCAAAAATTTCTTGTTAATTTTTGGGTCATTTCATCTTTCATTGCTCATTGCCTTCTTCCCATGTCTTTGAAAGAAATTAAGCAAATTTGCTCAGGTTTCAAATGGTTGATGGTGTTTTCTTGTTAGAAATGTTACAGGTCATTATCATGTCATTTTCCTCCAGAAACCTCTTGAAACGGGTTTTACTGGCAAAACGCTAATAACTGGGCTTTAGAAAAGCACTGAAATACCTTACTTGGCCTGAAATCTAAGCAATTATTTGACTTTTCCTGTAAGGACAATACAGCATATCTGGAATCTCATGAGTTTATGCAATGTCTGCTTTTATAGGATAACTTAATTTAGCTGTTTCCTCTGAAAGTAAGACCACTGGAATCCATGAAATTATCTGATAAACTTCTGATAGTGTGTTTGTTAATGTGATTTACCCATAGTGCTTATGTTTTAGCACGTATGTGAGTGTAGGGTGTCACCCAGCTGGTTGACCATAAGTGTGTGTGTTTTTTAATGTATTCAGTTGTGGTCTGATTTTACAAAGGACCCAAGTTGATTTTATTTGAGTTAGTTTTAAGTAAGACTCTCTTTATTTGATTAGATGTAGAGTTTGGTTGCGGGTCAGGTCTGCAATTGATTTGGAAATAATTGCAGGTAAGAGGTTCGATCTTGGAAGCACAGGGGCAAGCTGCTGAGGTTTATTACATGAACTTCTTTTGAAAAATAATACATCCTTTACGAGTATTCTCGATTCAAAAGGTTTTGGCCACAGTGTAACTATGTTGTTATGGCGATCTGCGGTACACTCCTCTGAAGCAGCCTTCCTCCCGGGACTCTTCAGAAGCATCCAGTGCATACAAAAGACCGGAGCAGCAGTCAGTGCTGCTGTTTAGCCCCAACACCTGGAGATGGATTGACTCCCAGGTGTTTGTGTTGTGTTCTTGCTGTCTAAACACAAGCTCGTAGCGTTAGTCACGTCCCTGGCAGAACCGATGGGCTCCATAATGAAGGAGAACATAAACACGGGTGAAAATACAAGCACAGTAAGTGAAAGAGAGGGGAAGGGGGAGGTAGAAAAAAAGAGACAGAGAGGAAGCCGATGCAGGTATCTGTGGAGAGGAAAGAGAGCTGGCAGCACTCTCGGCAGCATGTCTTCCCAGGACATGAAAGACTCGCTGCTCCGAACTGGGATTATCCTCCACCTCTGGGGAGTCCCTCTGATGAGCAGAAGAGGCAGGAGGAAAAACGTGGAGAGAAATCGAAGGAAACAGGGACAGAGGAGAGGGAGGATAGGAAAAAATGAAACGTGAGAGCAGAAGCACCAGGGAGAGATAAAGAGACATACATTCATAGGCTCTTATCCACATGGATGCCAACTTCTCTTAAGGGCCTGCTGATGCTCACAATGCTTCAGCTGACCACCTTTTTGCTTTTTTTTTTTTCCCAAGAAAAGAATGGCCTTTGCTGCTAATTCTCTAGAGAGCCATGTCCTTGTTTGATCTGACTCCATCCTGAAAATCTTCTTTGCAGGCTCAGACAATTTGAATCAATTGTGATCATTCCTCTTTGACAGAAAAGACTCATGTAGCAGATGGAGGTAGCAAATTTTAGCACTGCAAATATACCCATTCTGCTAAGCGCAAATCAGTGTGTTTCATTTTCTGGAATCAAGTGTCATTTTTCATTATTCTAGTGCAGACATAAAACCGGGACCTTACCCAGAAGCCCAGGGTTTGAGCCATGTGATACACATTTTTAACCTCAACCAGGGGAAAAAATAGAAATAGTATAATATTGTTATATTTTGTGCAGCAAATTGTATCATTACATGGATGTCAAGTATCCATTTATATATATATATATGGGTTTTTTTGCTAGTAGATGAAAAAAAATCAACAATGTTTTAATTGGAGAAAAAAAAAACAATAACTGAAAGATAAATCAAGTCTGGAAATAATTCAGCCAAAAATCAACATCTTTCAAGAATTTTCAAAAATGAAGTTTATCTTTTCATTATTGTGCAGTGACTGTCTTTATTTACACTTGATTCAAGATACAGGCTCTCTCTTCTTGAAAATTCAAGTTTATATTAGATACATGCATGTTTAGATTTTCCCACATGGCCTGAGAAAACACAACTGACAAAAGCATGCTCAGAATGAGGATTTATTTGCAGTGCGTTAGTAAGGAGCTCATTTGAAACTTGCCAACTGAGTGAAATATGCGTTTGAAACAGAGCATTCAGCAGAATACGGTTACGCTGTTGACATAAGCTGTTTGAGTTGTCCATGTGACTTACTTTGTTGATAACGGGCCAAAAGGTAATTGATTTTGTGTGTACTGGACAGACTGTCTGTGTGCAGCGGAGCAACAGAAGGGGCGGATGAAGGGGGTGGTGGGGGTGAGGTCGGGCCTCATCAGTCAGTGCAACGATATTTTCATGATTTTGTTTGTTTATCTTGGATACGGCGTCCCTCCGATCCCGTGCCCCCGCCCTGCAGGATTTTGTGTTATTTGTTTGCTGTGAGTTGACGCACCGATTCAAAGTACACTTCTCCAGTGACAATCACACTCAGAACACACACATGCACACGCTCGTAAGGACACACAGCCCCCCTCCAGCTCACTCTTATTGAGGCGCGTGTCCCCCTCAACTCCCCCCCCCTTTCTAGGCCTCTTCCTGCAGCACGTACACGCATAGTTTCCCATCTCATCCCCTCCGACTGGCCCCCAGAGTCTCCAGCTTTCTCTGAGACTTTCTCGCGCTTTCTCTTCCTTCCTCTTCCCATTTGAATCTCTCTTATCTATCTATGAATCTCTCTATCTCTCCATCTACGTGTCCATCTATTGATCCATCTATCCCAACCTCCCCTTTGCCTTTATCTGAGGCTTGTTCCCTAGAGGGAGAAAGAGAGCAGGGGGGCCGTTTCTAGCGCAGGGCCAGGAGCCAGAACCTTCTGCATTTGGCTTTCATTACAAACAGACCGGCACGTCACAGAAGAATAATAATCAGAGGTAAAAAAAAATGAAAGAACAAGGTCTCAAAGGCTTGTAATATAGTCAATAAATTCAGGCATTCCTCTGAAAAAAAGGCTCTGATATTATTTCTTTATCCCGAAACCTAAATGTGAACCAGCTTCTTTTGTCTCAGCCGACACTAATTGAAAAGGATCTGTTATCCTAAATCACATGTAAACATGTCCAGCTTTCTGCAGGAGAACAGTAACCATTTTTATGGGCCGTGATACTGCCTCTCCAAACGCAGCCGGGGGTGGAGGTTGCACATGGGGCGCCGTGTTCACCAACATCTGCCTTGGGCTCGATCCAGGTGTTGCACAGGATCAAACACACACACACACACGCGCGCGCTGTGGACGCAGTTTTGATGTGTTGCAGCGCTTCCTCGATACAAATGGAAATCGTCCATCACCTGCTGCCTCTGAACAAGTCATCAGGCGGCAAATTCCTCATTCTGATGTCACTGCGGGGAAGGGACAGTTTGTTTTTCTTCCTTAGTAATTGGCATAATTAGTCTCCACAGACTGATGGTTTTATGACTGCTGAGTCATTGCGGGACACTTAGAAAGCGAGCGGACACACCTTGTAGATTAATCTTTCTTCCACTCCAGCACATCAGAGGCCGTTTTTCCTTTTCCTCATTTACATGTAAGTGTTTCTTTTTTGAGTAGAACACAAATTAACCTCTTTAGATTTAAGAAGAAAGACTTAATCAGGCTGGGCTCAGCTACGGGCCTCACCAACAGATTTCCCACATTATTTTTTCTTTTCTCTTAAAGCGAAAAAAGGAAATGGGATAGCAGGGGCACCAGTCTCTGGCTTAACCTGCTGCTTTGCTTAAACTCTGTTTATAAAGGTGCCATATAAATGAAGTGAGTTTATTTTTAATTTTTAATTTTTTTTTGACCATAACTCAAGATTTGCTAATTATGTCAAAATGTCAAATAAAATAATGGCATAAAGTAATGGCATTTTACATCAAAATGGTCAAAGGTCAACTTCGCTTTGACATCATAATGTTCTGCAAAACATTTTTCTGGCTGTGAGTCAGTGCCATAACTCTGGTACAAAAGGGGAGACATTTAGTTGGACGCTGAATTGGCAACACTAATCTTGGGTGTCCACGTTGAAACTGCACTGATTGTGTAGATCTTCTGTGCTGCCAGGTGTATGAATTCTTTGCTGCAAAATGCTATTAATGCTTTTTATTTCCTTCAAAATCTTGACTACATGCTGTTTATTATACGAGTCTGGACAGACATGAATGTAAACTGCAGCTTGACTGGTTGGCGGCAAATAACCACAAGGCAGCAACACTAGTTCTTTTTAAATAATGTGACCTCTCTGACCTTTTGGTTTGAGTGGTTGCCCAATTCACGACACGCTGCAAATAAAGAAAGCAGATTAAATTTTCCACTGCATGCTTTGTGTTTTTGAATGTGTCCTTCCTGACCTTTCGCAGAAAAAAAAGGCATTCTGGCAGTAACTTGACACTTGCTTGAGAGAGGTAATGCATCATCGTTCCTGGTTTAATGTTGTCAAACTCACGATAACATAACTGTCTCAAATGTGAAGCAGTTATCAGATTCCTCACAGCTGCTGTTGTTAAATTACACTCAGTCTTGTGTGTTGCAGTCATGTTATCTTCTCTCTGTGTTTGTGTGTGTATGTATATACTCGGCCATGTGCCTTCAAGTGTGTTTTGGCAGTGAGCGAACCAGATAAGGGCCTCTGTTGTGATTTTCATCTCTGGGTGCAACAAAAGAGGAAGCCCGATGAATCATGGCTTCCTGGCTTGCCTTGCATTTCCCTGGTTACTGGGATCATACAACAGCCTCAGATATGACCGCTCAGAGGGTCTTAGCAGCACAGATCTCTTTTTTTTTTCTAAATCTATAATAGAGAAAAAAGCCAATCCATTTACTTAATGGCAGGGGATCTGCGAGGATAAGACGACGAGCAATGTTCAAACTCACGCATTACTGTATTGAAAAAATCAGTCTTCACTTCATCTGGTTAAGGTCATTCAAAAAGCCTGTTGTTCTTTAACATATTGGAGTTTATTAACTTACCGCCCCTCGCTATTTGGTAAGCTGCCATGTTGCTGAAAAGGTAACGAGTCCTCAATAAGATCCAAAGAGCGTCAGTTGCAAATGTAATCTTCATCTCCTGAAGGCAGCTCCACAGGCTGCAGGGGTAATTATCGCTCCATGCCATGTCTTTGATCAACTGCCATTGTCAGTTGCTGCTCCTGATGTAAGCTGCTGAGTAAAGGACAGCCAGCATGATGCAGTCACCGTGCTGGCTGTCCTTCATCCGTATATTACATCTTGTTCTCCGAAGTCTTTTTTGCTCTCTTTGTATCTGTCTCTCCACTTGTTGCTCTCTTGATTTCAGATGTGGTAATAGATGTAGTGAGAGAAAGGTGCATATTCCTGCTGCAGATAAAGCAAGGGAGACACTTTTACATTTTGACAAATTAACACCTGTCTCAATTAGAGGCTCAGTCTGGTTGCCATGCAGTCCATTTCAATGGAATTTCCTTAGATATATAAAAACTGAGTTGTTGGTTACTGGCTGGAGTTAATGTTAGTTGGCTGCTTAGATCACTCATACAAGCATATGTATGTTCAAACTTTGATCAATGTGGACATACTACTACATACTAATCATTCAGTTAATTTTACTGACACCATAAGCACCAAAGAAGACAGTATTGCCAGCATAGTAAAAGAGATAAATAGATGTATAATTTATTTTGAAGTATTTTACAGAATTCTTATAATTTTAAAGCATTTTTAGATCATTTTTTGCTTTGTATGTTTTTGTTTTACTTTCTTGTTTTATTTGGGTTTTTTTCAGCAAATTTTCAGGTAATTGCTTGTACTTTTCACAGATTTCTTGCTAACTTCTGGGTCATCTCTGGTTTTTGTGGCTCGTTACCTTCTTCCTGTGTTTTTTTAAAAAAAAAGACAATTTGCCCAGGATTCAAAGGGTTAAATAAATCATTTGATTGTATTTCCCATCTTTTGCGTGAAAGAAATTAAAAGCCCATCCCATGTAGATGCACATGCCAAATATAAGCATGTTGAGTTCAATGATTTGAGCAAATAATAGCCCTGGCTATTAATGTAAATGTTAAGGAAATATTGGTGAGTATTAAGCTGGCCTTCATAAAATGTATTTTTGGAGAACAGCGGACATGAGTTCAGTCACCAATGACCAATGTCACCATGGTGACAATCTTTCATGGAAGGAAAAAAAAAGTTCATAGAAACTTCTCAACCACTGCTGCAACAAAACAAATGCATCTACTTTCAGTCTGAATGGTCTGTTGGTAGCGTATTGTCATAGTGTTCCAAAAATGTGGTTAAATACTGGGGCTAACACCCTCCGTTTGGATGGTCGATATGTTATTGTCTGACTTATTTTTTATTGGTCGCATAATTGCTGGTGTCAGTGCTTTAAACGCAGCAGTTTCTTTGAATTGTGCTTTTCTTGCGTCTGGTTGTTATGTATGGAATTTCCACAGACATGAAAATGTCAGCACAAGGTAGAGTACTTGCTCTGGTCCTTGCTCTGGATGAATGAAAGGCTGAAGGATTTAGGGAGAAAGGATGGACCTGCCGGTCTGTGTGTTGTGGTATTGTGATATTTCTCCTGCGTCTTCTCCATTATGGTTGGATGGAAAAGAGGCAATGGTACAGCATTCACTCAAAGTTAAACATTTTTCTGCTTTTGGCAAAGACACTCAGCGTCTTGTCACAATGTTTGCATTTAAGCACATTACAAAGGATTCAATAAATACATTGACCTAGAGAAAAAGTATTTTGTGGACACACAGCTCTATCAGGTAGAGGGAACTCAGTGCCTTATGGCTAATTTTTGTAATTTTTAGAAATTAACATGCACATATTTAATTTTCACAAGTGACCAATCGATTGGTTGAGGAGTAGGTAGAACTTCAGTGGTTCAAGATTTTCTTTGATTGGCTGCAGCCTTATTAAATATACAGACCAGCATTGTCTATACGTGAGGCTACAACATGAGAAGTAGTATATGAGATATTTTGTTCCAAATTATTTCCAAGCTGCTATTTTCTGCAACATTAGCTCAGACTCGTCTTGCTAAGCTCTGCTTGCAAGCTGGCCGTGCGCTCCCAGTGAGAGATGCTATATCACCTCTGAGCTAAAGAGAACAATTAGGCCATATCAGCAGATCAGAGTGTTGGCAGTCGGGGCGCAGCCAGCAATAGCGCCGGTAATCTGTGGCTTAGCTGGAACCTGGCCACGGCCAGCCGCGGCTCCATGGCCTCTTCAGACACTTAAGAGTCACCGAGGGCAGCGGCATGCCCCAGGAGCTGGCGCTTTCATCCACATGATATCAGCGCGATGAACTGAAATGGGAGGAAAATAAAGGGAGCCCGTGAGAGACAGAAAAGAGTAAAAGAGAGGTGGGAGGGAGAGAATTAAGTCTTTAATGAGGGCAGTTGTTTCAGCAGGCAAAAAGAATCGGGTTATATCAACACTGATACATCAAATGATGGTTGTTAGCAGCCCACCTACTGTGAAATTATGGGTGGCCTGTTTTGGGTCTTTTCTGCCACTTATCCCACATTAAGGCCTTTTGCTTTTGCTTTTACATTCTCTCTTTTAGTTGGTTCATTGCCAGCAGATAGGGGCCTGAACAGACTTTTGGAAAAGGCCATGGATACTTCTGAGCCATCACAAAGGTACAGCTAGAGTTGCAGCTGCTCTTGTCTGATCATATCTCGTCTTGACAACAGGTGTTGTTAAAGCAAACACCCTTATTTCTACATGGCTTTTTGCACCTTCCTCAAGCCTTGTTAGTTGTAATGAAAATATGGGAGTCAGAGTATTAAGAGTGTATGGGGTATAATGTATGATTTTCTCCTGTAGTGTATCTTTGATTGTGCAAGGATTATAAAAAGCACGAAGACCACGGGAAAGCAACCACTAAGAACAAAGCCCTGTTGTACCCAAGCATCCCTTGTGCATTGAGTGAGGCTGTGATACCATTTGCGTAACTCTAGGTCTCAGAGTCGCTGATCAAATGCTATCTGTAACTGTTCAATTCTCCTTGAATGTTTTTTTCATTGTTTTGCATCAAAAGTTTGTCTGATCACTGCCAGGTTTGCATATTAATTTGAAAAATGCACTCTCCATCTCACTGTAATGTAGTAATAAATGAGACCTTCTTACAGAATGAGCAATGAAAAGAAAGAATCGTCATTGAGTCACCAAATTATCCGTGGAGGTCTCTTCATCTCCAAAATGAATGGAATTGGTGATTATAACCTGTAAGAACAGGGTGCCCAGTGGCTCACCCGATGCCCCATGTATTGAGGTTGTTTCCTGCTGCAGCCCCCATTCCACCTGAGGCTCTCTGCTTCACATCCTCCCTGTCCTATCCCCTTTCACGCTTAAGCTGTCCAAACCAATAAAGGCAAAAGCCACAAAAATAATCTTAAAAAAGAAAAAAATGGTGAAAACACTGGATAAGGCAGATTCACATTACAAATTTGGGGCTCTCCTACACTGTTTGACATGTTGGAGACAGGCAGCTAGCCTAGCATCTGCTTATGCATTCTGAATTTTTTTCCTCATAACTAAAGATCCAGACATTCGGGAGGTTTTTACCAGGAACAGAATTATCCCCCAAAGTGCATTTGTCTCCAAAACAAACAGATCCAGTGATTGAAACCGATAAAAACACTGAATAAAGTAGTTTTACATTTAAAAAATCAGTCTTCTTTAACTCTCTCATCTCTCTCAGGGGCTTCTAATAATGTGGCAAATGCGAAAACGCGAGTGGCCCAATCTAGAACCAGTGTGTGGTGGCCCACAGTAGAAACATAGCGGCCAAATATGGCAACTTCTGTATATGAGAAGCCACTCCCTTGGTAGATTTAAACATTCTAAGGTAACCAAAACACAATTCTTGTTTTCAGGCGATTATTTGTAAGTATTTCTTTTACTAATATATTATTTTATTCTTATAATTTTTGTGTTGTTTTTGTTTTTATTATGATTTATATCATGTTATTTTCAGGTGATTATACACTTAAGAAAACATACTAAATCATATTCTATTTCTGCCAGTATATCCCATTAAATCCTACACACTGGACCTTTAAGTCCTTTGTCAAGCAAAAATACCAAACATTCACTGGTTGCAGCTTTTAAAATGCAAAAAGAAGTCACTCTTCTTTGTTTTGCATCTTTGTTAATTTGAATATCCTCGTGTTGTATTGAGTATTTTAAGAACCTTAGTGCAAAACCTTATCCAAAGCCCACCATGTTCACTTCTCATCAGCTGGTTATGGCCATACACCCTGACATCAACTCCCACCCACTTCTAAACACTCACACACCCACACGCACACTCCAACTACCTCTCCCTTATCCATAAAGTAAACACATCAGACTGGGATATTTACTCTTCGGACCTTAACTGAAGTTACCAGATTAGTCTGTTTATATAGTGGAAAACAGTAGAGAGACGTTGCCTGACTAATGAGCAAACATGCAAACACATACATACATGTGTCACTCAAAACATGTTGTCGTTGGTATTTAATTAAAATCACAGATAGGTTGCAGTGTGATGCTGATGAGTAATGGTCAAATTACGAAAACACACAGATGTGCACACGCAGAGCTTCATGGACGACTTGAGTAAAACATCATCTTGCTGTCGTCATGGTAATACAGACATCAGCGGTAAGAACTCTAAAAATGAAGCCGTTATACTGACTCCTGTGTTATTTTGGGTTCTTGGTTTTTACGCAACCGACTGAATCTCTTGGGTTTTTTTGTTGAATGTTTTACCCCCCTTCGCTCTTCTTCCTCTGTACACATCCTGAGAAATGCTAATGACTTGTGTTTCATCCTGACTGTGCTCTGGCGCTCGGCACGCTTCAAAAACTGACTCACCTGCTTCTCCTAAAACGTCCCTGTGAATAATGAAAAAATGTGCTTGTCGCCCCAAATCAACAGGGAAAAAAAAGAATTGGGGCTGCCTTATTGTTGACAGGCCGCAGCTTCATCCAGATTTCTGTGTCTGAGGAGCCGCAGTTTGCTTCTGCGCTGCGGTGTAGGTGCAAGTGACTCATGACTGCTTCATTTACGCCAGAGTCAATCCATGAAATGATCGTTTTTTTCCTGGCCGCTGTCTCGCCAATGGCATCATCCCCCCATCTGACCCACTGCCAGCAGGGTGGTATAGAAAACCCATTGTGTGCTCAAGGATCTGCATGGAGCCAGTCTGAATTTATTTATTTGTTATTTTTGTTTGTGAGTATTTGTGTGTGTTTGTGCTGCTGTAAAAGCTTTAACGAAGTCTCTGGAGAGTGCAGGATTGGACAGAGGCTATAGGGGTATTAACCTAAAACTGGCACTGCTCTATGCATCCTTTTGTGAGTACTCAAAGCATTATGATGTGACTATTGACAGCCACTGATCGTGAGTGAAGAGATTTAAAGGCAAAACAGCGACTGGACATAAAGTATGTGATTTACCGAGATTTATGAGCTCTCCCTTTCTGTTTTTGCTGCATCCCACGTCCTCGTGTTCCACTAAATCTCCCCCGTGGCACCAGCAGATGAATAATAGAGGAGGAGAGTTAGCCGCGAAGTGAAAAATGAGCATCTGTCTGCTTGTGCATAGGCACATGCTTATGACTGTAAATGTGTTTTTAAAACGGGAAGACAAAACAGACTGGTGTCCAGACGTAGACGTAAGGTGAAAGAGACACAGAAGACACATCAAGCTACAGGAGCCACTTGTGAGGGAACAAGCCAAAAAAGACAGACTTTGAGGTTTCAGCTGCTTTCGGGATGGTTCAGGCTATCGTGGGGGGTGTAGGGGAGCACTTTCCATCTATAATGCATCATCTATGCTGCTGGTAGAGACAACACAAGCTCATGGGATAGTTAGGGATTGCAGCCATTGGTATTAGCTCTGCAGCCAGCCATGTAGAGGCAGTGGTCCCTAATCTTTTTGGGTTGTAACCACTAATTACAGGTTGCATGTGTGTATGAGCTATTGAAAGTGATACAAGAAAGCGATTTTCCCTTCTAAAAATTGGTTCTACTTTCAAACAAAAACATGTGCTTTACATATAGCCTTCTGTACCTTAGAAAGCCTTGGCTACATTTCAGATATCCAGTGTTAGAATTGTTCCAGTACTGATTTCAGTATCTGAAATGCCTCTGACACTGCCTTAAATGCTTGGTTGGCTATTGGTGGGTATGCAACCCAATGCACTGAACCAATACTGTGTAGTTTATTAAATAATAATACCTCCATCGTCGGCAGTGTCCTTTTCAACATTAAAGTTCTCTATGAATTTTCTCAGAGTGCTGTGGTATAGAGATGTACTTGAAATGGCCTTCGCTTTCCTTATGACCGAATGACAGACTAAAACAATTAAAGAGACATGGTTAAATTAGTTCCTTCAGTATCACCTTTCACCACAGGGTCTGTTGAGCTGACAGATAGTGCACCGTCTGCTGCGTTCATTCGGGACATGCTCTCCCCTGCTAACAGTACGAGTATCAGTGACTGTAACTCTCGAGACACCAGAGCATCCTCCTCTTTACTCCACTCACTTTCCATTCAACAAGAACTTAAACCTTGATGGCAAAATACTTTGTCAGTGCCTCCCAAAACAACCCATGTGACTGTTTGGAAAATGATTCATATGAGAGTTTTCTGATTTGTCAAAGGTGCTTTGTGTGACATTTAGAGCATTAACATAGCAACATAACTATTTGCTATGTGAAGATATGGTGGAGTAATGGCGTTCTGAGCAGAGAATAAACTTACAGTCCCTCTGTTTGTGTGGTAATCTGAGCTTGTCTGTTTGCCGTTGTGGTAAGCAGGTCCGGCTGTGCGTGAATGTGAGCACATGTGTGTATCTGCACTGCGACCACACAACAGTTACCACTGAAAATGCTGTCACAAACCAATGGAGTGTCCCCACTCTCTGGTTCCCTATCAGGTTTTGCACTGTTAGCCCCCAATTCAATTCATTTTGATTCGATTCAGTTTAACTCAAACAACTATAATAATCACACTAGGGGCAATTAGTTAAGAGAAGCATGTTAAGACTACAAATACACGCACAAAAACATATATAGCAGCATTCACAATATACAACCAGGCAATGCACCAGGAGCCAAGAAACAGGGATAAGAATAAATTGTCAGTAGTTAATATAATGTGCAATAGAAACAGTACAATATATAAATCATACTGTGTAGCCAGCTAGCCATCAGGTCCGCCACCTCCATGTTGAGAACTGTGTGCAGTCAGCTTGAATCAGAATCAAAGGCAAGCTCTGAAAGCCTTATAGCGATTTATTGTTAAGGGATGATCCCCTAATACGAAAAAAAGACATTGTCATTTTGTCTTTGCAGTGACAAAAAGTGCTTTTAAAGGTAGCTTGAAATGGATTTTAGCCACTCTCTATGTTACAACCATAGACTGGCTGCTGTCACGCCACCCACTTGTTTGCGGACTGCCGTTTTGAAGGCCGTCGTCATCTCAAGCAACCCACCCTTAAATATGCAGAACTTTGGGCCTTAATAAAATGTAAATGGTAAAGTAAAAAACTGTTGTCATGTATGTCAAAATTAGCTATAGAGACTAAAAGCGTTTTTGCTCCAGGCTGTAAACAGTACTATTTTTGCTGTAAAGTTGGACATTTTGGGGGTCTATGGGGATTTACTCTCTTTTGGAGCCAGTCTCAAAGGGGTCGTGTGATTAATTGTAGCTTTTGGCACCCTGCATTGGCTTCATTTTTTCCACCTTGGAGGTTCAAAGCATTTGCAAACTTATTTGCCACAAATTGAGCTGCTTAGACTGCCTTTCCATGGCAACGATGGTGCCTCTTGACTTCCTTTTGCTTTTATTCTACACAAACCTGAACACATAGGTATTTCCACCTATTCTGCTGAACAAATGACAGACGGTATCATTTTTCTGGAAAGGACAGCTATTAATCACAACCACAACAGATCGCCTGTCAGAAAAACATAAACACAGGTTGTTTCAAGGGTTTGGATAAACGCCACACGCTGTCATTTTCCTGTTGAGCACCGTCCCCTTTCATCTCATCATTCATCCTCATCTCAATCATCCATTTATCATATTCTAAATGCGCGAGCCAGCAGCAGCCAGGACGCAAATTGGCAAATTTCCTCTGTGTAATCACACCCAAAGGCAGAACAAAAGAGAGAGAAAGGCGAGAGCGAGGGAGAGGAGCATTGTTTAGAAACAGGAGATGCTTGAATGGAGTTCAGAAGTGATAAGTGGAGAACTCCGTCTGCGCCCGCCTGGAAGATGGGCCCTAATTTGCTTATTTGTAGCTGTCAGTTGTGCTTTTGTGTGCCCAGCGATTCAGGCCTATTGACAGGGTTAGGCTGCAGACGACAACACTCAGAAGCACTTTAACCCCAATCTAAACATGAGTCAACCTTTTTGTGGACGACTGCCACTTGGACGCTTCAGTTGTCTTTATCCCCCTCTCCTCTCCTCTCCTGCTCTTCCCTCGCTCACTGGTTTGCTTTTTTTACACACTCTTATCTCATCTTGCGAGCATGTTTATTTTATGCTTTTTGCAGATCGCCTGAGCTTGTCATGTTTTCTCTGCTGGTAAACCTTGTTTCACTATCCACTTCAACAGGGTGGGATGAAAGGGGTATATGAAGACACACAGGCAGGAGTGTAAATCAGACAGTTAAACGTTATGGAAAAAGAACTCAAGTCTTTTCCTCCTCCTTGCCTTTATTTTTTTAAATTTATTTTTATTGACCTGCTTGTCTTTTGCTTAACTTTTCAGTCCCATCTTGACATTTCTTCTCCTCTTCATGTACTCTTCACTCCCTCCTCTTGGTTTCTCGTTCCCTCCTCTCTTCTTCATTTCCTCTCCTCTCCTTGTTCTCTCCTCTCTCCTCCCATCTGTCTACTCTCCTCTTCTCTCCTCTCCTCTCCTTGTTCTCTCCTCTCTCCTCCCATCTGTCTCCTCTCCTCTCCTCTCCTCTCCTCTCCTCTCCTCTCCTTGTTCTCTCCTCTCTCCTCCCATCTGTCTCCTCTCCTCTCCTCTCCGCTCCTCTCCTCTCCGCTCCCCTCCCTCTTCCTCTTTCTCTCCTGTCTTCCTCTTCTCCTTTTCTCTTTTCATCTCTTCTCCCCTCTCTTTCTTCCTCCTTTCCTCTCCTCTCCTTGTTCTCTCTTCCCCTCTCTCCGTTTTTCTCTTCTTTCCCTGTTTCTTCTTCTTTTTCTTCTTCATGTCTTCGTCCTTTCCTTTCCTCTCCTTCTTCTCTCCTGTGCCCTCCTTTCCATTCAACTTCTTCCCCCCTCTCTTCCTCCTTTCCTCTCCTCTCACTTCCTCTCCTTGTATCTTTTCTCTTCTTGTTCCTCTTCCTTTTCCTCTTTCCTCTTTGAACATCCTTTCATTCCCTTCTCTCCTGGTCCCCTCTTCTCTCCTCTCCTCTTTTCAGTTCCTCCCGCTTTTCCTCGCTTCCCCTCCTTTCGTTACCTCCTCTCCTCCCATACCTTCTCCTCTTTTCTCTTCTGCTCTCTTTTTCTCCCATCTCATCTCCTCTTTTCCACTTCTCTCCTTTCTTCTCATCTCATCTCCTCCCCTCTCTGGGGAGGATTAGGACAGAGTCCTTTTCATCCTGCTGTAATCCTACACTGGCAACCCAACTCCAACAAGAATAAACATTCACACACACACACACACACACACACACACACACACTGTGCTGTGAGATATCTATATGTTCCGGGGGCTTTTCCCAAATAAGACCATTCATGTACACTATGGGCACATAGCAGTTTGCTTCATGTACTATATCTGGAAAAAAGAGCATCAGATAAGGTTTTGGAATATTTTGCATTTAATTTTCTGCTCCGGTTGTTCCTCTTCTACCCCCAACAAAGGTGTAAAAGACAGAGACACAAGAAACGAATAGGAGAGAGACATAAACAGTCTGATGTACCTCCCAGCCTGTCTCTGTCATCCCCCCTCGAGGTGGGGCCTTGCTGGGACTCTTGTCAGCTGAGCTCCCCCCTGCTGAGACCTACAATGGCAGATTGGCAACCCTAATACCACAGCTCTCGTTATCTGCCTGAATTAAAACCCAATTGGCAAAGGGTTATGGGAATTGCTGGCTCAGGGAGAGCATTTTATTTATTTATTTTATTTTTAAGGAATTATGTGGGTGGGCGCATTTTAGGAAAAAAATATGTCATCAGAGGGATAGAGGCTCGAGGGGTATCAGTCAGAGGATTAAACACTGAACTAATACAACTAGATGCAGAGCTGTTGTTAGCCCTTTATTAAGAAGGATGTGTGTTTGTTTTCAAAAGGATGAGGGTTTGTGTGTATGTGTGTGTGTGTGTGTGTGTGTGTGTGTGTGTGTGTGTGTATGCTTACAGGAAGTGCTTGCAAGGCAAGCAGGATGTGCAGGAAGTGTTTGGCTTGGCTGAGCTGCCAGCTACGTTGCTGCTCTGAGGATTGCTGATGCAGGGGACAAAGATTCAAAGATTCCCCCTCGTTTGTCTTACACTCACACTTTTCTGTAGAAACAAACCACAGAGAGCAAACACACACACACACACACACAGACGCAATAGAAATCCTGTAAAGTCAGCTGGGACAGAGAAGAAGCACTCCAGGAATATAGCTGTGAACCAAACTTGTTACTCTCGCCTGTCAACTAATTGAGCCATCCATCAGTTTTATTCTACTGCGCGGAAACAGAGGAACCTGGACACTTATGAAACGTGGGAGTGTGATGGACAAGCCACACTTATTACATAACGAGTCCATGTCCCTGCTGCAGAGAGTGGAGCTGTAGTGTCAAAACAGGACAGCGGATAAGAGGAGGGTATGCTAGGATGAAGGACTCATCAAAGGTGATTGTAAGCTTTTTCATGTCAGCTGCAAGGGTGGGATTTTGAAATTGAATTTAGAAAAGAAAGAATATGTTCAATGTCATACCTAAAGTCGAGTGTCTGCAGGTCCTTTAAAAGTCCTAAAATCCCTTACATTATATTTATAAATATTTTTATCTCACTTCCTGTGGAATGTATCCGTCAATATAAGTTGGCTACTAACATAAGGTAGAAAAATAATTAGGGTGGCAACTAACAATCATTTGTTTTGTTTATTAATCAGTCAGTTATTTCCTTGATTAATCAATTAATGTAGAAATTCAAAATCTGCATCATCGTTTGTCTGGTTTTGTCCAGTCAACAGTCCTAAACCCAAAGATATTGAATTAATTCAAATCTTCTGTTGTTGCAGTTTTAAAAAGTGGATAGAAAAATGCTCAAAATGCTGATAATATATAACTGCATGTGTTCAAGGGTAAAATAGAGTAACAACCTTCATAAGGCAGCAATAAGGAAAAACAGGGAAAAAAAGGGAAGCACAAAAAGAAAATCTATTTCATGATGTCTAATCTAAATAGAATGACAGACAGATAATCATGAATGAAAAGGAATGAAAATGTGGCTTTAAAAGAGAAGCAGGGAGGGAGGGAGTTGTTATCGGTGCACGACCCTGTCTGCAAACTCTCAGTGACATACCACAGTACCCTCCGTCTGTGCTCGTGCTCCCGCCTGTCCCATATCTACTGTGCTGACAGCTGATGGGAAGATGGCCCGCTCAGTCAAGGTAAAGAGAAGGACTGAGTTTAGGAGGGAAAAAAAAGACAGAAAGCACACATGAGCTCTTGAATAGTACACAAGCATGTCCTTATCATAACCTCTTACTTCAATCTCGCTGCAGATTTCCCCGCAGCTACGGCACAAGGTCATATATTTAACTCCCCTGGGCCACTACTCCACTCATCAGCCACATATATTATAGATATACATCCTGTCCTCATAGATCTCTGAGGGAAGCACTTGTCATGGGATAAAGTTGTCATTTAGGGACCGAACCAGTGCATGAGAGAGCACGAGAAACACTGTGTAGACATCGTCAGCTACCTTTGACTCAAATGTAGGGTTTTTTTTTTGCTTTTTCACAACAGCTATTATCACATTTAACTGTCTGAACTGTTTTTGCTGAATTGTATATTTTCCTGGACCACGCTCAGATTCAACAACTGCTTTCACACTTTGCCAGATGTGCTGGATTTTGGGTGCCAACAACTCTGGACAGGACAAACTCAAATTAACACAAGTGTGAAAATGTTCTTTTAAAAAATCTAAAGGTGTACGTAAACAACATGGTTTTCAAAAGTTCTGTTATGAAACAAAACAAATTATGTTATCTTATATTATATCTGATTTTGACAAAATCTTATTAAGATGTTGTCATTTGGACTGATAGCCGTGATAATGACAAAATGTTAACAGCAACAACCAATTAAGATTTCATTCTGATGTCCCTCTTTTCTCTTTTGTCTGCACAGACTCGTCAGGCCAGGTGCCCTCGTCGCCCCTGGGCTCACCCACATCCCACCGGGGAATGCACCCATCTCTGCTCAGCCCGACGTCAATGGGGCCCTCCGGCTCCCTCCACTCTCCCATCAGCACACTGAGTTCGCCCATGAACGGCCTGGCCTCACCCTTCTCCGTCATCAGCTCTCCCATGGGCCCCCACTCCATGAACTCGCCCGGCATGGGCTATGGCCCGAGCGTCAGCCCCCAGGTGAGGCCCGTGACAGATTCACTGACATGCATACGCACAAACAAACACTTCAAATAAGTAGGGATAGGTACTGAAACCTGATACTAAACAGGCCCTGGTGCCAAATTATTAAAGACCGGCGGATCGTAAGCTCCGTTGTTAACGGTTCTGCCAGTAAATTCACCAACACGCACAAAATAGAAAAAGCGACTACTGGCATCATGAACTAGGCTCATTTGTTTATGTACTTTGTGGGAAATGGGCTGAATAGGCATGTTGCAAACATGTTTCTTGTTTGTTTAGGTTACATGACATTGTTTTTTTACAGTTTTTATCTTACTCACTCGGTTTCTAATTTTTGTGGTCTGTGGTCAGAGCCTACTGCAGGTGCAATGGGCGGGCAAGGTCAGCTCCGACACACACACACACACACACACAGGGGCCCTGCTGTCGATGCTCCAAAGTGTAGTTAAACTTCTCGAAAGTTGATGCTGACACTGCTCGTTGCCACAAGTGCAACAATTATTTTGCATATTAGGGCAAAAACACAAACTATCTTTCAATGCTATTGCAGTATGTTAACTGAGATAATGTTCTTGCAGACAGTGCTGTGCAAAAAGTCCAAAGCATTCTAACACATTTTACATGTTCTGCGTATTCTTTGTATTTTGATATAAGAGACAGACAACAACAAAAAATAAATAAATAAATTAAAAAAAACATGTATATATATTTCTTGCACTGTGGAAATCAAAAGAGAAGATTCTAGTCAACAACTGATCTGTCTCTCACTTCACGGTATCGCAAGTTGTAGTCAACATAGAGTTGTATTCCCCACCACCTTCTGTCTCTTCCTAAATCTTTGTTTCCGTGCAGCATCAGCCCATTTCCCACAAAGTACATAAACAAATGAGCCTAGTTCATGATGCCAGTAGTCGCTTTTTCTATTTTGTGCGTGTTGGTGAATTTCAAACCAACTATGTGCATACTGCCAGCTACTGTTTCGGACTGTACATACGCAAGTGTATTCTGGCATGGAAGGACGTTATCGTTATAAAAGCGAAACAATCTAATGTGAAAGCATCCTCATAAACCATGATCAGTCCCCTCTGCCATGGTTTCATGAGGTTTTGCTGTGTATTCACACAGAAATACAGCTGCCCTGTAAACCAACCAAACGGCTGAGTATGTTGTCTTACAAACTGTACTCACATGTCTCAGAAGTGCAAATTACAGTCGCTTGCAGTTGCACGCACACACACCCACACACATATAATTTCCCTAAGCCAGGCCCCAGCAGACAGAGGCCCTGCTTTGACCCCATGCCACAGTTAATCAAGGCCTATTCAACAGGGATTCCACAGTACTTTGCTCTGTCACTCTTTCTTCCATATCTGAAGCATATTTGTCACTCTCTCCCACCATATTTTACTTTCTTCTCTATCCCTTATTCTGCTTCTCTCTGGTTGTCCTCTTTCCGAGTTTTTTTCCCCTTTCTTGTTTTCTTACTTCTTGTCTCCTTCACACCATCTCAATTTCCTGTCTCTTCTTCTCTGTCTCTTCGTTTTTGTTCCATCAATAAGCCTCGGTTTCTTTGGTATTAAAAAAACACACACAGACACACACACTCACAGAAACACACACACACACAATTAAGACATCAAAGCCTGCAGTGGCCCAGTTTCCGTCTAGAGCCATATCTAAAATTGAAATTGTTTCCCCCCAAAATGCAGTGGCTGCCCTTTTTTGTGTTTGTGAATAATTGTATTTAAGTGTGTCGGCAATGTGATGCTATTTGGGATGGGCTCTCTTCGCTATTGTTGGGCTTATCGGCGAAGTGTCCCATATGTAATGGAGTTAAGGGTGGATTAGGGGCACTTTCAGAAAGCGGCCAGAATCTTTCATTGCTAGAAAGCCCCCTTTCCCTCCTCCGCACCCCTCTGCTTCTGATTCTTCTACACTTTTTAATTCCAACACTTTCATCTGTGCAGCTATTTCTGTCCCGGAGCGGCGTACTTTGTATGCAGGTTGGGTGTTTAGGTAGCATACGTTATGGTTGATTGTCTATTTCAGACTGTCTCATTCCGATGAACAGGAGCTTTAGTGATCCTGTGTGTTTTGGAGTATACGCTTTTAACGCAAATATGTGTAAATTATGTGTATCATGAAAAGTGTATTATTTTGCTGATTATTACTGCCTTTTGGCCAATCCTGCCATTTTACCAGCTGTATAAGAGCAGGTAACAGCCGTTTCTGTCGGCGCTGACAGTTTAATACTGTATTCACAGTAACAGCAGTGTGTATTTGACTTATGTTATGGGTCATGTCTGGTTTCCAGTCTCTTAACAGTGCTGCATTATTTTGAATTTGCTGAAACAGCTGGTAAAATTGTAAACGGTTCCAAAATTACCATTGCCACCACGATTATTTTGCAATTTGCACCGTTCACATTTAATATTTGAGTTGTCAAATATAGACACATGGATGTAAGTAATAACAGCGGCATATAAAAACATGAAATTAGGGCTGGGTATAAAAAAAAAGATACTGGTTCCAATTCAATGCTGTAATTTCAGAACAAACATGTTTTTCTACAGGACCCTTTCTTCATTGAGCAGTTATAGGAAAGACTAGTTACAATCAGGGTGGAGGAAACAGCACCACCCTCTTCTTTAAGGCTTCCCACTCATTTCAAGATGGCATTGTGTGGTAAACAACGAGGTGCGCTTTTACGCTTCACTAGAGCGAGCTCAAAGTTTAATTCACACCAGCAAAAACAATCTAGTTCCAGTTCATGATTTACAATTGGAATTTGTTCACAGTCCCAAAAAGATGAACTTTTTTGATTTAATAAAATCTTGCGATAGTCATTTACTAGCAGAGATTTCCCTGAGATTGTCTGGTTGGATGCCTTAACTTGATGTGTTGTGACATTCAGACCTGTTGAGCACAATTTGCATAAAAATGTGAGATTTTCTCCATTGGGATCTATCCTGATTTGTTCATGAAATTCTTTCAAGTACTCATATGAACTGGTTGCAGCAGTACCGGTAGCTGCGTCATCTGAATTGCGAGTTGCACTAGCCATGCAGGTGTTGTGTCAATGTCCATTCCCCCTTCAAATTGTGTATTATTATTATTATTATTATTATTATTATTATTATTATTATCATTATTATTATTACATTTTGTTTTACTGTATCTATTTATACACCAGCCTCCAGTTCAGGGTACCCACAGGAGTTATGTATTTTAAAGTTTGTTAATTGTAAACTACTTTAGGTGTTTAGATTCTGCTTAAGCTAAATAAGCTGATTTGAAATAAAATTTAAAAAATATGAAAAAAGAAGTTTTTATTTCTTAATGCAAGGCATTAAAATAAAGTATTGTTTATTCCACCGTGACTCAGGAGTTGTATGAGTTCCAGTGTTGAAACATTTCAAATGCTACCCAGCCCTAAATCTGACAGGTACTCATGTTTGAGGATTTGAGCTGCTAACCGTGAACGTTTGCATAACTGAGACTGCTAAAGCTGCCGACTGTTGCTCGGCAAGGGTGGGGAACGGCGGTTTGATGCGCGGCTCAGAGGTTAAAGACAGTGTCAGGGCCCCGTGGTCTTGAGGCGCGGCACTTGTGATGAGACGTGATTTGAGTCAGACGGCGTATGCCACTTGCTCTTAACACTCGGTTGACTTGTTGTTTTCATGAGCAGTTGACTGGAACGGGGTCAGCCTCCTCCACACTTAACCAACCGGAGGCAAGACAAGACCCCCGCCTATGTTAACCACACACACACACACTCACACACTCCATAACAGAAAGGCATGGACACACACTTATCATACACCTATTACCACACAAATTTGGCAAATAGGTAGTATTTTTTCTTTCCTGCACATGTACAAAGTGCCACAGAAGAAATAGATTATAGAAACAAATTCAATTAAAAAATAGTTTAAAACAGTGGTTCGCAACTGCTGGCTTGTGGTCCAAAAGTGGGTCACAGGTCAATTTTGAGTGGTTGAGTTTGTGAAAAACATTTTGTTTTGAAGTAAAATTTGTGGCACAGAGCTTTCATTATAAAGTGCTGTTTCTGTTTATTCTTGCAATATATTTTATTTCTTTGTGTTTCAAGCCAACGTGTTGTTTACAGTTTGTGAAATTAAATTAAATATTTGGTAATTTATCTAATATGTGGGTCTTGGACTAATGACTAAAGAGAAATATGGACCCCGTGTTGGGCCAGTTGGGAACCACATACAACCACCATTGTTTCTATTTTAATTTTCTCTTGCTGTCTTTCTAAGCCTCTCATCCCAAGAATACCTTGTTTACCATGAACTACAATCACAAGTGTCTTCGTTTAGCAAGAAGCTCAAATTTTAGATGCACTTCAATATAAAATCCAGGTGGAAAGCTAATTGAACTGCTCTGGTTCTTATTAAAACCTGCGGGACTTCCAATGAAAATCGGCAAAAAACGAAAACAATGAGTCTTAACTATCCCCTACATCAAAGAAATAAATGACAACATGATGAAAGCAGAGGACGAGATGAACAAAACTCCCATTCTTACTGGAATCTCACATCGTCCGACAGCCAAACCACATGTAAAGAGAGAGATGGTCCTTTATCATCAGCCAATTCTTGCATCTCAAACAACAATACTTCCCCTTGAGCTCTGTCCCTAACATCCAGAGACACTGACATACTGTGGTTGCATACTATTCATCTGTTCTGTGCATCCCGGTCATATAGTGTGCATATTTTTGATCATCAGAAGAAACATCTGTGTTGTTCTCTGGAGGCCCACACATGCTGGCAACAAACATATTTTCACACGAAGACTTCGCCTGTAATGCAAAATGCATGCTTTGCCTTTTGTTTGCTGGTTTTGCTGTTATTAGGTTTGTCATTTCTTTTTTTTTCTGAAGCTGTGTGAGGGTGCACTGTAAAATTTGGCAGGTTGACTTTTTACTTTGAAAAACAAAAAAGAAAAAAAATCACTATTAATCTTAACTTATGTTAAATTTATATCTCATTAAGTTTACCTAAATTTTAGTTTAGTTTAGTTTAGTTATTTACTTATTTTTGTGAAGTTCTTGCAACTTATAAATGACAAGTTTAATTCTATCAATTTTTAGAAGTTCTGGCAATTTCAGTAAACCATGTATGCTGTGCTATATATTTATTTATACAGTATATTCTGCCAAATGCAAACAAGTCAGTCATATTTGTATTTTCTCAAACGTGTTAACAAAACAGAATTTGCAGATCTCCCAACTTAATCATTGTCTAAATCCTCTTTGTTATGATCAATTAAGTCAGACTAACTTGATTCACTGAAGTTGTTAACACTTAGAAAGAACAAGGTAATCCCACTTGTCATTTTTAAGTTGTAACATCTTTACAAAATTAAGTAAATGCAGCCAAATTTCAAGTAAACATAACATTTTATCATAAGGTCATCACAAATCAAGAGTTATTGTTATATTTGCTTTACTTGTTCAAGGCAATTGCTTCCCAAGATTATTTTAAGTAAGATTAAATTTTCAAATTTTACAGTGTAGGGAAGGGGAGACATCTCCCCTAGTGTCTGGTCAGGGGGTGGTGCCCGCCATAGCCATATCCAATAGGATCAGACCCATCAGCGGTTGTGTCTCTGGGCTTGAACTCATTGACGATACAGACTGACTCTGGATCACAGACACCACGACTTTCCAAACAGCTGGTTGGGATTATACGCAGTGTTGGAGCACATTCTACACTTCCAGTGACAATGGAGAGAGTTGTCTGGCTGTTTTTTGTGGCTTCTTTATCGTCGGACCACTGCCGACTCCCTTCGTCTATACCCCTCCAGCTTCCGTGCTCTCTCACTCAAACCTTCCTGAGAATCCTAAACCAACAACAGGCCTCCAGTGCCACTCAATACACCTTAGAAATACACATAAAGCCTGAGTGTTTCTGGAGTGAAACACAGTAGAAACAGTAATGCATAAAAAGGTGTAAATGTTTTACAAGAGATGGAACACGCGCTTAATGAGTTATAAATGAGTGGTGGTGGTGATGTCATGGGTACGTCGTATTTAGGCGAGGGTCGCTAGGAGACTGCAGCACAACACGCTCGAGAGAAAGAGAGAGAGGGAGGCAGAGTAGTGGACCTCAGCCCCTTCCTGTGTGGGAGTAATAAAGGTCCATTCCGCCTCTCTGGACTTTGATGGACCTCGCTGTAGTCGCTTTGCATGACATCATGGTTGCATGGCTCTAATGGCCACACAAAGGGGCTGTGTGTAGGGTCCCAGGAGAGCAGTTAAGGCTCTCAAACGTCAATCAACCCCCAAATGGATGGTGGAGAAGAATTTTTTTGCCGAAGCTGTCTCCAGGTAGCCATTAGAAGCAGTTTTAGAGGCCACTTTTTTACCCCAGCAATGGTAGTTCAAGGAAGTATAACTTATATGTCTGGATCTATTTCATGATCAACCATTTGAAATGAGTTTAAAATTAGATGAATAGAAAATATGAGAAGAAGGCAATGAGCAACTTAAGAAGAAATGACCCAAAAAATCAACAAGAAATTAGTAATAAGTTTAAAAAAAAAATCTTGAAAATTTGCAAAAAAAAAAAAATGTACAAGAAAAAATAAACAACAAACAAACAAGGAAATTACCCCCAAAAGTGCTTATAGGTAATAATGATTCTACAACATAGTTTTTAATATATAATTAGAAATATAGTTTTTCTGGACATTTTTCTCTAGCTTTTTAAAACTAATTTTCTAAATCTACAAAATCTCTTCTTAAGTTGCTCATCGCCTTTTTTCCACGTTTTCAAATGAAATAAAAACAATTTGCTCAGGTTTCAAAGGTTTAAATACTCGTGAAAGGCGTCTGAAGACAGCACAAGAAAAATGATGTTGTTTCAGATTCCAAAGGGTTAATGCAGTGAAAATGCAAATTGTAAAAAGAGTTTCCTTTGTTGCGGTCATATCGCAGGTACTTTCCAATGGAATTTCTTAGCCACTGCTGTTGTTTATTGTAATAGACCGTATCATTTGAGAACTGACAGTATGTAGTGTGATAGCACTGGGGCCTGTCTGTGTGTTCTGACTTGTGTGGGGCCACACAGGAGACAAGTCATTTAGGAGGTGGCAGCTATAAGGGAACATTAGGTTTAAGTTTCAGATAGCAGCCTCCTAATGTCGGCTCTAGACGTTGCGGTTGAAATGCCTCGGGGGCACACATTTATTTTAAAGCTTCAAATAATCCCTATAGGGCTTTAATTGCATCTGGTGGTGTGATCTTACTGCAACTCGACACTGTCTGTTGACAGACGTGTACGCTGTGGCATGTCTGTGAAGTGGAATGACACTAACTATTTGAGTAATTCTACTTTTTACACACCTGTAAAACCTGTAGCTTTGCACAGCAATTTGCTATGGACATAACTATATATCAAGTACTGATGACACCATATGCAATTTCATTGCTGACTGTGATTTGTTTTAAAAAAAAAACACTCACAATAAAATGATTGTGGTGGATCCTAGTGGTGGTCTTTGGGCATCAAAGCTTCATTGAGAAATATATCCAACTAAATAAAGCTTTGAAGGGGGGTTAATGTGAGACGAGGACATCAGGTGATGCATCAGAAATACGTAACAATTAGCCACTGTGTTTGCATGCAGGTCTCAGTAATATTTGCCATAATAGCTAGAAAACAGAATACTTTACAAGATGGTTCAGCTCTTCTTTACAGTTTTCAGCTCTTCTTTACAGTGACTTGCCAAGCTGGTCGTAGATTTGTTTGGGGGTCATCTTCACAAATTTTGATAACCTTGACATTTTTGACACCTTGCTAGCATATCTGTCAGCCTGTCACATCTTGTCAAACACACAGTTTCAGCAGTGCTGGACTGCTGCTGACTGACATTAGGTGAGAATGAGTTATAAAACTGTCACTAAGTTTGAATGGTCTTGTCTGAGAATTACTTACAATAATTACTGTTGATGCATAAAAAAAAAAGATGGATAGCTATTTCTTAGTTTATATCGGATTTTCGTTATTGGAATCATCATGAATATTGTATACAAAAAGACTGCTGGGTAACCAACAATAAAAGACTGATAAAAACAAAACACATGCACCAACCTCAAAAAATGCAAAAGATTTTAATCAAGTATCAGCATATTTCATATTTAAAAACATATGATGTCATTTCAAATAGTTCGAAAGCATGGCTTTTTAAGATTGATTGTTTTTCACTAAAAAGGATGGTAACTGAAAACGAGGGAACATAAAAACAGATTAGTGATAGTGAGATCACCCTCACTCAGCTCCCATTTTTTGTATGAAGAATTAATCAATTTCTCACTGGATAACACTGATGGAAGCATTAATCAATATACCAAGTTAGTTGTTAACAGTGAACGAGTCCGCCTGTGTGACATGCATATATACAAGTAAAAATATTAGTCTATTAAAAGCAGGATGACTTGCTGGTGGATTTAGCAGTCCATTATCTGCTGGATGGTGGACAAAGGAAATACTAGTGATTGACTTGCAGGACATTGTCAGTCTAAATTTAAATTACTGTGTTGTGTGCTATTTGGCAAAAGAAATACCACTCAGTTAAGTTTCACGTAGCGTACTAGAGGACACTAGTATGACAAACGGCTTGATGATAATGGACACACTGCAGGATGAATCACTGGATGGGCTTTCATTTTGGCGCTGAAAATGCTTTTTGATCCATCACTGAGTGACACGTAAGACAATCAACAGTCTTTTCAATGACACGCTGGAGGACATAGCAGTGGAAAGTTGAAACAGTAGCGGAATATACTCTTCACAGGTTGATTTACAGTACAGTCGGAAAATGGAAATACTAATTGCTTTTTTGACAAAGGAAACTGATGGTCGGGTTAATTGCTGGAGGACTTACTAATGGACAATAGAAGCACTTCAGTTAATCATTGAATGACCATCAGATGACACACATGAGCATGATCACACTTATTAGACATTTTTTAACTGTGTTTTGAACTCATTAACCTGGTTTTCCCACCTGGCTATGTTATGCGCGGTCAAATAAAATCCAACTTTTTTCATTTTTAATAGCACAATGAACCAAATTCATGCTAATAGCATACAAGTTAGGGCAAGCTGCATTTGGGAAAACAGATCATTTATGCACTTGATTTATATTTGATACACACATTTACTGTCCAGTCAGTGTCTGAAAAGCAATATATGAAACTTTTCCCCGAATTGTTGATTTATTATTGGGTTGGTGGGCATTATGTAAGATAACCATGGAGGCTGTGTGACTGTTGGTATGCATAAATGTAAATTCAATCAGCTGATATCATGGCTTCTTTTACATGTTGCAGTGACAGAATTTACTCTGAATTTGACAAAAAAAACAGTGCTTAAACAAAAGTTTATATCTAAATAGCTCATTGGTAAAAATGAAATGGTCACACTTTGTCATCACATGGCGGTATTATTTGGTCACTTTGGTCAGGCCTTAAGGGGAAAAACGATTGCATTTTACTTTTGGTCCAATTTGTGCTCACAACAGCTCTTTACAAGCAAAGAGAGTCCTTCACCAGAGCAAAATGTGGGTTGATCAGCACTGCATCCAGTTCATTCCAAAAGAGACAAGTTGTCCTGCTCCTGCCAGTTTTCCCTTTTGTTGTCCTTGGCTTTTCTGTATGCCAGTTTCATGTGTTCAGTTTTTTGTTGGCATTGCAGCAGGACCAATTGTAGCGGTTCTGCACCATTTGCTTAGCCATTGCTTCTTAAATGGTTTGGCTGTTATGATTTGCCAAGTTTTACTAGTAAGCTTTTGTCAAACCAAACTGAAAGTAGATGCTTGATCTTGCCTTGACTCCATTCACATCGGATATCTTTAAGTTCTGTTGCTGCTTCTTTGCCAGTAGCTCGGCTGGCTAACTGGTGAGGCTGCTACCTCACTTGTTTGGAATAATCTCACCCAAACACATTTGCATTTGCACGTGTTCAATGTGGTCACAATGTGTCCCTGACCACATCCAGAGGTGGTTTGGCTGATCAGATGACAATTTGTCCTCAGCGTGTTTTGGGTGTATTTACACATGTATTTTCACGTGGTCAAGTACTATGCTTTTGCAGTGCAGTCACTCAGAACGCATTTTAATGAAAGGTGATAAGGACTTGGGCAGTTTTGGCATTGTTGTATGGACCCACAGGGGGCAGCCACATTCCAGTGAGTTAAAGGAGGTCATTCAGCATTTTACTGATTCATATGTGAGCATTTATTATTACAGCCAAATTACACGGAATAGGATATATGAACACCCTCTCACATTCTGATTGATAAGAGAAAAACATGTATACATATTTGAAGTGTACTTTATTGATAGTTTGCAGGCAAAAGACAGATTTAAATGTAGTTTGCTTCTGCCAAAATCATATATCTGCTATCATGAAATCCTGCTGTCACACCACAGACAAACTGTACCGCTTGGAAGCTGACTAAACCATCTTTTTTTGTTGTTGTTGTTGTTGTTTATTTTTCTTAGTCAACATCAGAGTTTGATTTACAATTTTCACACCAACCCAAATGAACAGCACAAAGTAGGCAAATTCATCATTTTGTTTAAACCAAACCAAACCAGGTTAGGTGTGAAAATAACCCCAAAAAAGTGTTATTTATTTCTGAAAAGGGCTGAGAGAGAAGGTTGTGACAACTCAAACACTATGAAGAATTTATAAAGTGAGGAGGAGAAAAGAAAAGACAAACACTGGAGAAGACCGGTGTGGAGGAGAGGAGAGTGACTCCAGGGTTATAAGAGCTGCTGTGTCAGTGTTAGGCAGTGCAGCGCCCACAGGAGCAGCACTGTTTCCTATAAAAACAGCCCTCATGCTCATCCACCCACACACAAAGCCAGAAGGACACAGTTATACACACACATACCAACAAAACACACACGCATGCATGCACACATAAAATCCAGAACATGCTAGCAGACGCATACAAACCTGATGCAAGAGTTAAAAATACACATACAGGATGCATGCCACAGACCCAGCCCCTACGTGTACACACACTCCCATGGATGCCAAAAACACTTAAGACAAACACAAGCGCAGATACAGCCAGGCTGAGGTGAGACAACAGCTGAAAGTCAGTCAGCGTATTCCCACTCCGCTGCTGTAAGGCTCGCTGCCTTTCATGCCGCTGATAGTCTTAATATCCTTTTTTTCACTGTAACAAAAGTTTCTGTCAAAACACACGCACACACTCATAAGCGCCAGCAGTGCTTGCAATGATTCATTTTATCTGTTGTGGCACAGCATGGGGTGAGTGTTGGAAACCTCCGAGCTGTCGAGAATAATGTCTGCTTCTACTGAATAGCATCCAGTGGGAGGAGAGAGAGCGTTTTATCAAGGCTGAGTGACAATAATCGTGAAGCTGTTTTACAATATGGCAGACCTCATGGTGTCACTGAAGACTTAATTAATGGTTAATAAGTAATTGTATTCACTTGCAGGTCATTAATAAAGCATCAAAAATTATGATTTTGGGTTGTCAGATTGTGAGCCTGCATGTAAAAGCAGGGTGCTTTTTGTTTCATTTGATCCTGTGCTAACAATGTTGATTTGGGCAGGGTAACATTTAAAAAATGATAGTATCGGTGCCAATACAAATACTTCATTCAATACACTTAATGTGAATAGAGTGGTGTAATGTATAGCCAAACTTTTGAACATTACAATGACATTTCAGCACACAGAACTGCCAACTTTACTGTTGTCATTTGGTGTAGACGCGTGACACGTGTTGTAGTGACTGAAATTTGTCTTTCCTGCCTGTTTGTGTATCCTGAGCGTGACTTCATATTTGCAGTCAGACCTATTTGCAGCTGACCCCTAAGTTCATCCAAGAATAACTGACCTGCAGTCTAAACTATTCTGTGTAGTTTGTGCTCGCACCCACTTGTCTGTTGATTAGCTCTTGTTTGTGAGCTGTGTGCATTCAAACAGGTGTCTTTCAAGCATGTAACAGTGCTGTAATCGATCCCAAAGGGTGTCTGACTCAGAATACACCCCGAGGACTGCAGAGGAGCTGCCCCATTAAAAACACCCCAGTGTGGAAACCCGATCCCCATCTCTGCTGATACGTGTCCAGATAAGACTCACACACTCACGCCGCTGGGATGAGAAGAAAGTTCTTACTCATTCCTCCCATACTTTGTGAGAAGTCTGAGATAAGTTTGCTTTTAGGAGGAAGTGACTGTCACAAGGTGTCAGAGGTGAAAGGTGACACGGGGTTATCATGAGTGACCTGATCTCTGTCCTCACCTCTCAGGAGGCAGCTGGTTAGGTGTCAACACAAGATTTGTATCCTGTCCGCTCACACCTCCTTGCTCTTTGGACACTTTTCCTGCCTCGAAGCAAAAGTGAATTAAAGTTGTAAAAATTAATCATCGGTTTCTGGAATGATATTTTGGGGAATGAGATGTATAACAGTAAAATAGAGCGTTCTATTCTTGGCCATGTTGTAGCTGCAGAATGGAAAGCCTTATGAAGGATGGGATTCTGTAAGGGCGTTTTGAAAGAATACTGTGAAGATAACTTTCTCCGTGTTAAAAAAAAGGTGCCCTTGAACTGGAAAGCAACTGAAGTTCCACATGAGGGTTGTGCATTGAGGAGTGGTGCGCGAGGATTTGATGTCTCCTTTTGAAGTGTCTTTATGAGCAAAGTCTGTGCTCTGACTCTCTGAATCAAGCTAAGCCCGTCTTAAGCAGAGGCCTCCACCGTCTCCGCTCTTCTTTCCTTTTCTCCTCTGTTCACTCGGGGGACGACTCCTTTCTTTCTGTTTCACCACCATGCGTGTTGTCATAGCATACTAATAGTTTAAAGGACCTGCTCTGCTGCCAGGATTGTTCTTTCTATTAAAAAGGATTGAGTAAGATAACTAAGCTAAGTTGACTCACAACAGTAACTGTATAAGTTTTTAGTGAGATTATATATTTTATTGTGTATTGGTACAATAAAATACTTGGCATGGTTGCTGATTTTTGCCCTTTATTACATGTTTCACTTCTATTTCATTATTTGATGGGCATACAATTAAAAGACAGCAATGTTTTACAATTAAATTAAGTTAAGAGTTTAAATCAAACATTTGCTCGTTCCAGTTTCTCAAATGTCAACATTTTCTAATTTTCTCACTTTTATGTTTTTGCTTATTGAATATGTATGGGTTTTAAAGTGTGCCTCAGAACATGTAATGGTCATTTTTTGCTATCTTTTGAGTCTTTCTTAATCAAAAGATTAATATATTTACCTTAAAATACACCATAAAGATTCATCTACAATGCCAGACCTAGCATATTCTGTGCCCTGGGCAAACGTCCCTTTGGTCCCCCTTACAACCAAAACAATGTCTATTGTTATTATCTTTTCTTTAAATTGTATTTTTAAAGTGAAACACTGTATAAATGTAAGCGTACATAAATATTTTCTACCATATTTATGTATTTAGTACAAACAAACACACAGGATGCATCCCTTGATCAGTAAAATGTCATCTTCATCCTCAGCTCCTCAGAATCAACACCCCTTAATTCATCCCCTTTTACATGTTTGAACATCGCAGTGTTACGCCAAAGCCAGCGGATGGCACAGAACATATAATCACATATATCAATTCTGTGCAGAATCTGACACCCACAAGCAGACAGAGACCCCCACTGTACTGGATGTACCAATCGAATGTCCTTCACAACATGTTACATAACACCTCCAGCACATAAAATAGTGTTATTCAGCTGGAGCATTTCAGGCTCTCGTGTTGTACATTGTACTGCGGGGAATCTTATGTCCTACATTTCGAGTCCTTCATATTAGATGCCCCTCGTTTGTTTCTCTCCCGAAGCCTGCAAAACTTTGAAGCCAAGCCTACTCCTCAAAAAAAATGAGCGATAGAGGATTGTCAAAGGGGCTATCCCAAGACGATTCAGCTGAACACACAGCTGGCATACCGCCCTGTGAAGGGTCACATGTATATGTTGTAGGGGAGGGTGCATGTATTCTATTTCCAGAACCAGTTCTGAGCCACTTTAATCCCCCCGCCTTGCCTCCATTGCCATGGGCAGAAGAGAAAGAAAGGCCCCCCCAGCCTACCCGCCCCACTGTTTGGAGCAATGTTTCTGAGATTAAGTTGCAGGTTTCCTGAAAATAGATTGTGAGTGTAAGAGTCTTTTCTGTCAGGCAGACAGAGGGTTTGATAGAGACGATATCAGCAAAGGAGACAGCTCTGTTAGCGCTGCACTGCAGGGGAAAAGACTAGACTCAGGCGTTTAACTGAGGTAAGACCTCATGTTATGTCTGTGCGTGTGTGTGTGTGGGTGTGGGTGTGGGTGTGGGTGTGTGTGTTTATGGGTGTATGCGTGGGTGTGGGTGAATGTGCAGAGATGTGGGTCTGTGCAACATGCTGCCAAAGCTGGTTCCAGACAAGTGATGCAGCTGTTTTGGTGCCTTTCTGTCTTGGAGACGCTCTCAACAATCGTCTTTTTCCCTACAAGGAAGGCTTTTTCAGCTTGAGGCAGTATTTTGCCAACATATAATTTTAATAATAATAGCTCTTCTGCTCCTAAGTGTCCACTATACATGTAAATAAGTTTTTCAATTTCATTTTATAAATAATTTTTACGATGCATTTAGTATCACTTTAGTATAAACAAATGACCATATGTGTGATATTCTGCAAAAGACAAGCCTTTTCTCTTGATATTGATAATGAAATAGCATGTAAAATACCACAAAGAAACCTGTGCAGTATAATAACCTAAAATAATCTTAATGTTTTTTTCCCAAGGCTTAAAGGGGACCTAATATGCTCATTTTCACATTCATTCTTGTAGTTTGGGTTTCTACTAGAACATGTTTAAATGCTTTAATGTTCAAAAAACACTTTATTTTCCACATACTGTTTGTGTTGGAGCTACCGTATTCACCCTCTGTCTGAGAAGTTGCATTTTAGCACGTCTCTTTAAGCCCCTTTCCCAAAAATCCCCAGTCTGCTCTGATTGGTCCGCATATCCAGGTGTTCTGCAAATGGCTGCCTCTGCATCATCAGTCCAACTGAGGGACTCTAGTGGTAAATAGCAGCACTTTATACTGTGAAAATGCACCAATGAAAACTTTTAAAGCTAAATATCCCTTACCAAAAATTTTCTAGCAGGAATATAATCTGAAATCAGGGAGGAATTAGCAAAAGTGGCAACCTAGATAACATGTTTTTCTGATGCTATGATGTAGCTGTATGTAGCAGTGTACTTGAAGCCGGAGAGTGATTGTAATAGAGGCACCCTCACCGTGAAAAAAATCGCCAATAAAAGCTTCCAAACTGACATTTTCACAACCGAACATTTTCCAGCGGGGATATGGTTCGAAATTGAGGAGAAATTAACAACATCTGCAACAAAGATTACATTTTTCTTTGATGTGAGAATGTAGCAGCGTACTTGCAGCTGGACAATGACTGAAATAGAGTATAGCAGCACCTGTGCGGCGGAAAATCTCCAATAAAAGCTTCCAAACCAAAAATCTTCACAACGGGACATGTTCCAGCAGGAAAGTGATCCAAAGTCAGGGAGAAATCAACATCTTTGGTGGCCAAGATTGAGTGTTTCTCTGATGTTATTATGTAGCTACATGTAGCAGAGCACATAAAGTAAATGATAAAAAATAAGGAAAAGCATATAAGGTACCTTTCAATCGTTGTGTATGTGTTGCATTCAGTTCAGTGTGTATTTGTGTAAACAGGGTGTGAAGAGCAGGCCAAGGGTGTGTGTTGGGGTGTGAATTAAACATTTTCATGTGGTAGAGGGCTTTCACCTTTTCAACCCGCTGAAACCCACCAGTGGATCCATCATTCAAATGCAGCCAAACACTCAAACCCACATAAGCTTTATATTGGAAATTCCAGTCAGTTTTTCAAGTCAAGTTCCCGTGACACCACATATGTCATGCTGAATTATGTGGAAAGTGTATAAAATGATGCAGAAGAATCTAGAATTTTTTATTTGATGTGACAGTAAAGCACCATGGTTTAGAATATTTCAGTCCGTCTAAGCACTGTATACTGTAGCTTCAAGCAAGAACGTATATGGCATTGCAGACATTTTTCTAACTTTGAAGCTATTTAAGAAGAATCAAACATCAGAGTGTAAGGTGAAATGAGATGCCAGGAGCTACAGCAGCTACGTGTGAACTGGCCTGTATGCACATTCCTGTGGTATATCTGCGTATACATGCATGCAAGCTTCTGTTATGGTGAACTTGTGCATATAAAAGTTTTTCTGTGTCTATGTGTATCAAAGCAGCTGTTTCATCTTTATGGCATCATAACAAATGTTAAAGGTTGATACTTTAAGAGAACTCATATCTTACCTGAACATGTTTTAGCTATTATCCAGTACGTCCAGTATGTTACAGGGAAGCGTCATACGGAAAGGGGTCAATTTACAAGTCAGTCTGTGTTAACAGTGTTGTATTTCTTCTGTGGCACTTGGGAGTTTTGTCATGTGTGGCACAGATTGTCGAATGAAAGATGTTGTTGAGTTGTGTTATGGGAAGGATATATCAGCCTTTAAAGGGATAGTTGTGATTTTTTTTTATGTGGGGTTGAATGGTGTAGTTATCCATAGACAGGAGAAGCATGCTTGAGTGTGACACTGAAGCAAACAAAAGCAAAAAAAAAGAAATGGCAGCAATGAGTCGGAATTAACTCTTTTAAAGAATAACTAAATCCCTGCTCAGTCACCCATTCGTGCTGCCTCTTGATCCACAGCACCTCCCTGCTCCACACACACACACAAAGTAGTGGGTTGGTGAGAGGGCGGCAACAGGCAGTGACATTGGGCTCTGTAATTGGCTCCCGCTACCAGGATCATCCAATTGCAAAATTCAAATGCAATAGCTGGGTTTCAACCTTTAGAGGGCAGTTACTATGCTTTGAAGAGAGCAATTTAACAGTCTTGTTTTACCATCGGACATCACTGTTTTACATTAAGGTAAAGTAGTGAAAACACTCAATGTAGCATACACTTAATCTGATAGTGATTTTTTTAGGTGGCTTAAATATGTTTTGTAGCTGTCCCCTCCAAAACAGTACTTTGTTTAACCTCCATATGAGGTTCCAGTCTGCTTCTCCAAACTGAGGGCATGCTGACTGACATTTACTGTATGTCGTATACTGTTTATGGATAAGTTCACTCATACTAAAATACATAAACATGTACAAATATGTAGTTTTATTTTATTTTATTTTATTTTGTATTTCTCATAGTCAGTTTCCGAGAGGTCTCTGTATTTTTGCTTGATAAATCACTTAAGCTATTAATACATTTAGCTGTTGGACTAATTAACTATTCCTTTCAGCACTACTCCCTTTTACAAGCTGACTACACAGCAGTGTATGTATATTAAATCTAACTTTCAGGAATATTGCAGCTCTGTCTTTTAAGGAAGTCTGATCAGATTATTTAATAAATCATATGGATAATCCATAAAAAGTTTCTATAGTTGCAGCCCCAGCTATATATATATACAGTATATGCATAAATATGCTCTATGTCGAGTTTCGGAGCCACATCATCAACATTCATTAGCACTCTGTGGCAGTTTGGTTTACATACCATATGTTTGTGAAAGCGATGTATACATCTGTATGTTCTTACAGTTTGTCGCTAATGTACTCTGTCAGATCACCGTAAACACAGCTGAGGAGGACAGACTTACTCAGACCAGCATGGTTGTCTCATCATCATGAAACAAAACTGTTCTTCTGTCTTGACTAATCGCCGCAGACAGAGAAAGGTTATCTCCGCTATATATAGAGCCAAGATGTGTTTGTGCCATCACATGTCTCATATGTGGTAACTTAATGAAAACAGCTATATGAGCCCCTGTGGCTGCTCTGCCAACTCTGCTCTGTCTCTCACTCTTCTGCCATGGGTGTGCGTTTGTTGGGGATCAACTTGTCTGAATATATCCCTTTTAAATTCCCCTTTTCTTCCTCTTGTGTAATGTCCTTCAAACGTTAGACTAGTCAGGCAAACTAGTGCTTTTACTTTTCTTTCACGAGATAGTGCTAATGGTTAGCTGCATCCTGTAGTGCCTGTTCCATTCAGTACATTTAGCGTTTTAGGATAATTTATATCCTGCCCCCCAACGTTTATCTACTCTGGAAACAGCATGGTGCTAGTTATAATAATTAGCCTCCCCTTGCTCTCCACTTTTAGCAAGAGGTGAAGAGAGGTCACTTTGAGATTAATTTAAGCTGTTTTTTTTTTTTTTTTTTCAGAGAGGGAGGGAGGCAGCAATTGAAGTTAGACTTGAGGCTGCAGTTGCACCGCAGCTAAAACAAATGCTGTCTCTTTATTCCGCTGTACTTTTAAATTTTGCAGTGGAGTTATGCTCGTGCTGAACATTCGGGAGCCAGCGGGGCTTGTTGAGAGCATGAATAAAAGAGTTCCTGGGGTGGAGTGGTGCAGGATCCTGCTGTGCCAGATTTAGATCTGAAACAGAGGGGGGCGGGAGAGCAATGAAAGAGGGCAAAAGAGCTGCTGCCTGGACTGCTGGCCATCTGTATTGAGTATCAGAAGTCATAATATCCTTTTCACATTCTGTATTTAGTAAATTGTTCATGACAATCTGCATGACATAACTCCACTCAGTTTTATTCTCCCTGCTTGTATGTGAAACCTTCTCTGTTTTCTTAGCAGACCTGGCCGCTCAGCAGATAATGTCATCAGATAACTATGCAGCACCAGTTCAGTTATGTCACAGCCCTGTGTAACGGCGTGTGTGATGTTGCCATATTTGAGTTCAGGGGAGCTGCTTTGTAACCTGTCGGCGTGTGTATTTGTGTGTGTTGATGTTCCAGCTAAATTCTCCGATGAACTCGGTCAGCAGTACGGAGGACATCAAGCCCCCGCTGGGAATCAACGGTGTGATGAAGGTGCCCGCCCAGCCCTCAGGCACAGTCCTGTCGCTCACCAAACACATCTGCGCCATCTGTGGTGACCGCTCCTCAGGTGAGTGACGTCAGACTGTGAATAAAAGTCGTTTTTTGTAAAGCAAAAACAAACAAACATTTGCTGGTTTCATGTTCTTCAAGGGATACTTTGCAGATTTTCAAAAATAGCCAATGCCTAGATCTTGTTGCTTCCTCTCAGCTTTTGGGCTGTTGCTTAAATTACAAGCTGTACTCCACATTTTCATATTGAAAATTTATGCTGAAAAACAGTAAAACTATTATTTGTTTATTTATTCATTTTAAAGCAACCATGTACAGTTCAAAACATAAATGTTACCATTTGATGCGCCATACCAGGTTATATCTATGTAATTATCTGCAGTCCCTCAGCAGGTTAGAACAAAGACACAGCACAATAACATGATAATATAAAGATGTACAAATTCAAAAAAAGACAAACAGTATACACAAATAGCGCATAATGTAAAGTGATACAAAGAAGAAGACACGAGACAGAAAGTACAACATAAAACTAGCCAAAAAAGCATATCATAAATAAAACACAGTCGCTGCTTGTCAGATTAAAACAAGTTATGAAGATTTCAAGGTCATTAAGTACAGAGCTGAGCGGCTTTTAACCATCTTTTCAAGGTAGTATTTACAGTCCTGATAGAGCTGCAGCTCCTCACATCGTCAGGCAGAGTGCTAATTAACTAGCAAACTAAGCAGTGCTGATCAAATTTAAACCAGGCTTCTGTTTCTGGATTGCATATTTCTCATCTCAAATGTTTTCAGGAGCATTTTTGGACTGTAGGCCGGATAAAACAACCATTTGTAAATGTCACTTCAGGCTGTGGTAAATTACACCAAGGATTTTTCACTATTTCTGGTATTTTATTGGTTGGTAATTGGTTGACTCAAGAAAATAATTGGTAGATTAATAAATAATGAAAATAACCTCTACGGACACCCACTGAATGACCAGTGGGTATCCGTTTCTTATGGGAAAATAATAAAAGCGCAGCGTGCCTTCAGGATGATTCACCCTGCTTTCCCTGTTTCTACTGTTTGGTGGTACAGCTTCATTTTTTTGTGACTCATCTGTACAAAATGAGCCGTATTGTCAAAGACAGATGTACCCACAATTGCTTAAAAATACTTTGAAATTACAAAGATGACTACTTAAAAGTGCACATGAGTCAAAGCCTAACCAGGATTTTCAGGGAGTTTTATGTATAATTAAGGGAAGAATTGTTGCAAAAGGTATAAAAATAATTTCTCCACAGCTGGGATTACGCAGGACTCTATTATTGCCAAATGAAAAGAAAGTGGGACTACCCAGCATCTTACTAAAGCTGGTGCTCTGACCACACTGAGAAACCTCCAAAGATGAACTCTGGTCAGAGAACAGCCCCACGGACCGCTCTGGCAGAACTACACACTGTAGCGTCTTGCAGTGGGAGATCTTCCTGGAAGGACAACAGTCAAAGGAATTCTTCAGAAATCTGGGCTTCACAGCAAAGACGCCAGAAAGAAGCCACTCCTGAGAAAATGCATACGAGGGCAGCAGCCTAAAGGCACATGAAAGAAACTGACGCCATGAGGCAAAAGATTGTACGGTCTGATGAAACCAAACCTCAATACAGCTTGGACTGAAATAGAGAAGCGCTGTGTCGGGAGGGAAACCAGGCACAACCCGTCACTCATGGGAAAGGTTTTCAGCTCAGGGATGAAGCGGGATATCTAATTCATTGGACAGTTTCAGTGTCATCCTGCGTCATCGCTGCTACATGGACCCGAGGGGGGGAATCAAAACAATGTTTAATAGCAAGTCATGCTTCATTTAAACGTGCTCCGAGGCTGTATTTATCTTCTCTGGTGGTCTGACCAGCAAAGAGCCAACAAAGAAACTGTTTGAGGAGTGCTGGAGAATGCAAATGGACTTCACCCATCATATATCACATGTATAAAGAGCTTTAAGGAACAGAAAAAGAGGCAATTCGTCCTGTACCTCAACGTGATGTGAGAACAGTACCGTAATGCCAGTCAATGAGGCCCCCTGCAGCTTACCTCCAGGGGGTCCCCCCTTCAGTTCCTCAGCCACCTCAGCGTAACCCCCACCAAACACACAGTCAGTCCAAATTAATAGGTCTCTGATCATAACTATTCTTTTTATTTCACTTGATTTCGCTTTGTTGTCAGAAAAAAAAGTTCGTCTTTTGTCCCAGGACGTCAACAGTTTCACCTAAATATACAAAAAAATATTAACAAAAGAACAAAATCATATGGAAAATCACAACAAACATTACAAAAAATGCATTACAAAATGTGTGCAATGATGATGCACAGAGCTGATTGTGAACAGGCAAAAGGCAGTGTGATGCAAACTGTTGTAAAAACCCTGATTAAGTTCCAAATGTGCTGTATACATGTCCAACAAATGTACCTAAAACAGGACTAATAACAGCAAAATGCCAGGTCTAATTCGAAAATTGCTAAATTCGGAAAAATGGCTTATTTGGAATATCCACCTGACCTGTGTACATGACACATATCAAATTTGGAATATTGTCATATTTAGAATAATAATAAAGGTGTTTGCCTGTAAATGTAGTCACTGAGACAAAAAGGGATAATAAGACTCATCAAAGATTCTCCATATGCATTACGTGAGACGAACCATCTCTGTCTCTCTCTCTCTCCTCAGGTAAACACTATGGGGTATACAGCTGTGAGGGCTGCAAAGGTTTTTTCAAAAGGACGGTGCGCAAAGACCTGACCTACACCTGCCGTGACAACAAGGACTGCGTCATCGATAAGCGCCAGAGGAACCGCTGCCAGTACTGCCGCTACCAGAAGTGTTTAGCCATGGGCATGAAGAGAGAAGGTACAGCACATACCGTAGAGGATAAAGTCCCACTTACCCACTCCCTCAAATCTGTACTAATCCACATAGACACACATCAAGACACAGATAAGAGCCCTATTTTAGGAGATGAAAGAGCAGCGCAGTGCATTTGATGAATGCATTTGGTATTTTTGTGACCACAAACTAAACTTGCATAATATTTGGTAATGGCATCGGTGAAGGAATAGAATTTCATTAGATCATTACTTTTAAACCAGTGCACTCTTTTAATTTTGTGCCGACCATTTTATAAATTTCATGAGTTTTGTGCTTCTTTTTGGTTCCAAACCCACCACTTAACCCTCACAGAAAAATAAGATTTTATTTAGTTTGATATTTGGGGGGAATGGTTAAACATGCAGAGTTGCAAAGGGCAAAATATAGCTCCTGAGATGTGACGTCATGGTTAGAATTTGTCCCTTTTTGCTCGCTTCCTGCAAGTAAAGCAGCTTGTTTCCCATCCTGCCTCTATCCAATTTTACAGCAGCACTTTCAGCTGTAATTTCTGCTCTGCGACATCATGCTGTGCAATGCAGCCATAGGCTCTACTGTATTTAAAAATGTTCTGCTTCAAGCACTACTTTGGGGGGAATAATGCATTCAGCTGTTGCAGCCACAGGAACCCAGTACTGCTGGATGTGGAAACAGAGTGAGGGTTTGTGAGAACAGGCAGTCCTCGGGGAGTTCACTCATGTAGACTGGGGAAATAAAAACATACCAATGGAGCTGTGTGAACTTCTGCTCCATCTGCATCCTCTGGATGTCACAGTTTGTGCTCTTGTGCTTCTAATTATTTGTCTAAACTTGGAATTTGTGTAGGCACAGCCTACCTAGTTATTGTAATCAGTTTGTTTTCACAAACACAAATATTTTTTTGTGCTTAAGATACCAAATGCGCAGAATGTAATCAAAGTAGTCAAATTTGATAATGTCTTGTAATTGCACGGCATGGTGGAAGCGTGCACCGCATTCTTCAAATTAGAGGCTACTGGAATGCACATGCTGCTCCTGCCCTTTTTAAAATGGATGTGGGGATTTAATCAGTGGCATGGTGAGGCCACATTTACAGAACATGTAGTTGTGGAGGAAAGGCCATTCATCAAACTTTCACTTTAAAATCATATTATCTTTAGTATCCATGTAAATGTGGTTAAAGAAATTCAAACTGACACAGGCATCTTTAACGCAGACATAACAAGGCTTTATATAAAACCTGTGTATGAGAAGTCTGGCAACTACAGCACTAAAATTAACCAAGAACAGAACAGTTTTCCACTGATGATTTCCTAACAACAAACACTGCATGTTTAGCAATCCTCTCTGATGCATCATTAACAGTTTAAAGAGGCAGACAACATATCATCCCGATGTGGACAGGAAGGAGCTTCGTTTCGCCATTAAAGGATTAATCCATGGTGCAACAATCAAACATGCCTGCGAACTTAAATCACGCTTCCTCAGATGCAGAAACCCCGTCCTCCCTCAGTAGAGACTGGGGATTATAGAATCATCCACTGTGACATTTACATGGTTAAGGTTTGAATACCATGAATATCATACTGAAGTCCGTCTCAGCTACGAGTCCTACTAAATATAGCCTCTACAAGCTCGCACACTACTTTTAAACTTTGATTTGGAGTTTACAGGTAGAGTCACAGTTAGGTAGAAAGAGTCATATTAACAAAACAGCATTGTGCTAATGAAAGACTCCCACATGTGAAGTTCCTACATCAGTTAGAAAGGGAACACCAGGGGATTCCAGCTGATGACTATTTTTTGAGCCTAACCGGGTCATGATTTCTCGAAAGAGACATCGCTGTTTTTCAACTGTATTTTGGGGGTTTTGAGTACCATCTAGTACCATGACATTTGAGAGAAGATGAACATCTTAATGGCCGATATCTCCAACACATATATGTTTTTGATTTGGGGGTGCACTGTGCCTTTAACACCAAATCTCTAAACTGAACTCTCTTTACTGAATCACGATTGTCATTGAATTTACACTTTTGTCAGCTCAAAATGTCTAACGTCTTGGTTAAAAACTTACTGACAGAGCACAAAACACAATTCTGATGCTAAAACACTTTCATATATGTGTATGCTGAGCTTACAAAAAGTGATGTTTAGGCCTAGTTTTGTGCTGAAGTGAATGTAACAGTTTTACCCAACAATACACTGAACTGAAGAAGTCAGAGTAAAATGTCATGGCAGAAGAAAAGAGAGAATTAACTGTAAATTGACTGTAACTTAAACTGAACAAAACTACTAATAGATTGGAAAAACTGCAAGTGCAAATACTGTAAGAGGCAAAGAAAAAGAAACACCTTTTACTCATAACTACCTTGTATCGTCATGAAAACGGGGCACAATGTGCTTATATGTAGATATGTTTATATAAAGGCTATAGCCTTTTCACACAGACATTGCTTGTTAATGGATAGCATGAGTCATTGCATCCTCTTCACTTGATATACAGTACTGGCTCTTGAGTATCACAATTGTTGAAAAAAGGGTTTTCATTCAGCGCTCTACAGTCTTTGAGAGTGACCCTCACTTGTAAACACTGCGCTGGCAAGTGCATTGTGGGACAGATGATAGAGACGATAAGACCAGGAAGAGTCAGGGTGTGTGATGGGGGAGGGTGGATATAAAACAGTGGCAGTCAGGTGTGAATTTTAACACTCCATGAAGGTGTTAAAAATATCAGTGCTCTTGGCAGTGCTGTTAAGCACTCTTTCGCACATTGAACAAATCAATCACTGCCTCTTATTATTATGGTCACCACAGTTTCAGAATATATTCAGTGGCGGTATGTAACTAAGTACATTTACTCAGGCAGTGTACTTAAAGTAAAAATATGAGGTACTTGAACCTCACTTGAGTATTTTCTTTTCATGGCACTTTATACTTTTATTCCACTACATTTCAAAGGGAAATATTGTACTTATTACGTCACTACATTTAACTGAACACTTAAATAAATTGAATTACCAGTTTATACAAGTACAGCTGCAATGATTAGTTGGTTAATCAGTAATAGTCTGGTGATTTGATAAACATTTGAGTTATTTCTTTTTCTTATTTTGATTTTTTTTTAAGTTTTAGGGGTGGTTTTCCATTTCTTTATCATCTTTTTTTCATTTTTAAGATCATTTTGAGTGTTATGGGTGTTTTCTTTTTCTCTTTAATAACTGAGATTTTGGGGGTGCTTTTTTATTCTTCCTGGGGTTTTTGTTTCTTTTTTTGATCATTTTGAGGGGTTTAGAGTGTTTTCTTCTGGGTTTTTTTTTTATGATTTTGAATGTGAGGGTGTCATTTATTTTTTTCTAATTATTTTGAGTTTTGGGGGTGTTTTATTTTTAAAATATTTTTAAGGGTTAGGTTTTTTTTCCTCCTAATTTTAAGGTTTTGACATGTTTTTTTTTGTTTTATAAAATTTTCCTGCAATGGGTACTTTTACTAATAATAAAGTATATTTTCCTGACTATACTTACTAACTTAAGTAACATTTTCAATGTAGGACTTTTACTTGTAACAGTACTTTCACCATGTGATATTAGCACTTTTACTTAAGTAAAGGATCTAAATACTTCATCCACCACTGCAAATATAGAGCATTTAGAGTATACTGAGTGATGTACAGTATAGCCAGGGGAGCTGAGGAGCATAGCAGGTATAAACCAGAGGTGTGTTTGTGTTTGTGTTTGTGTGTGTGTGTGTGTGTGTGTGTGTGTGTGTGTGTGTGTGTGTGCGCGCTGGATGTCACTGTTTAAAGGTGAGTAAACAAGAAGAATGCATGTTTGGGGTTTTTTTAGGATAAAGGAGGCTAGTCTATCCAAGGCCAATTTGTCTTGACCTTTACTTGGCCTCCCCTCCTGTCCTTCTTGCTTTTATTTATATCATTGTTAGGCTCTTTACTCCTTTCAAGGATATTATCATTTACTGCCTTTCGCCTCACTCTCAGTGCTGCCTAAGCCTCCCCCTGCACCCCGAGGGCTGTGGTTAGAGAACAAGGCAGCAGTAGCCCAAAAGGCTAAGCGAATCCACAGAAAAACAGGATTAAATGAATTTATGCTCTCCCAGTCAGGAGAAGAGAGGGGGGGTGGGGGTGGGGGGGAATAAAGCTAACATGATTTCAGCCCTCCTCACCTCTCCCTGACTCCAACACAAGTATTCTACCCTTGGGCTGACCTCCACCGCCAGACAGCAGTTCCTCTAAAATGGGGCCCCTTTCCCAGTCCTCCTCTAACAACCCCTGCTTCCTTTTACCCCCACTACAAGACCACGGCCTCTCTGATTCAGGACTTGGAATAGAAACCAGAGTAGGGGAAACATAAGAAGACAGATCATCCTGAAAACCCAGTGTGTGTGATGTGTGTGTGTGAGGCAGGACAGCTCTCCAGGTGTGTATGTAAGTTTGCATGCTGACACTGAATTTCCAAAAGCTTTATCATTCAGCGCTTTATGTCCAAAACTTTTTCATTAATCCATGTGTGGAGGATAAACTTATAAAAAAGCCGCAGCACTTTTTCTGTGGTGTCTTGAATTAAGTAAATTATAGCCTTTTGAAAAGACAAAACACACACACACACACACGCATCTTTTCCATCCTTGCTTGAGGGTGGAGTTGCGGTTTCTCTTGCCTCGGCCACAGTGAGCCTCGGTGTCTGCTCAGCACACAAACTGTTTCCTGTGTCTCCTTGCCAAGCCAATCAGATGACAGAACCAACACGGTTTTTGCTTCAACCAGTTTTTACACACAACGTGGAAAAAAATACAAGACAGAGTCTTCATTGATTTGTGTTCAGGCTTTTTTTTTAAACTGTTCTGGTGACCACGCACGGCATAGAGGAGTGACACACCATGCATTATTTATGTGTCTATAAATGATTTGTGTATAAAAGGAGCTGGCTGTTTGTCATTGAACGGTACATAAAAAAGCACATCACTGTGATATGGAAGCTGTGAGAAGCCCTTGAACATTTCCACGCTACTGCATTGTGCATAATGTAGGTCTAAGTTCGTAAATATATTCCTTCCGTACTGTCGAAGCAATTATTGATGATTGAACTCTCTTGGATATGTTTACTGGCATAAAACATACAGGGGTCATGCACTATTCACTGGCTTACTGGGACACAGTGACTATGGCAGGCAGTCACACATGCAGACGTGACACAGGCAAGCAAACGCTCACCCAAGCATGCGCGCACGTATTGTTTGCACAAGTTTGTGAGTGTACATATAAACAAGGGCCAACTATGTATTCAGTTATCTGCTGATGTGCAGCAGAGTATGTACAATTTTGTTTTCTCAAAATCTGCAAAAATTCAAGCATCTCTCAAAGGGAAGATTCTTCTGTGTACTTCTGCAACTGTGTTACAAAAAAAGACTTCAGCCTTATCAAGTCATTTCATCTCAGATTCATACCGCATGATTTTGTTTCTTCCGAGTAGAAATAAAGTAATCTACCAGCGCGCAGTGCCGCTCCCCCTTTTTGTGAGTCTAGAAAATCAGTCATGTTCAAGTGTCTCAAACAGGACTCAGGTAAGGCAGATTGTTGCATTAGAAACGTAGATACTTCATTGTGGTAAAAAAAAAAAAAAATGGTTCTGAAAGGGCTAGAATGTCCTTGCCACGTTGCATGATCAGCATATTTTTATATTTTTACAAATAATTGACAAAATGATCTTTCATTCCATTGCAGTGGCTAAGAATTGGCTCTGAACCCATTTCAGTAATATTAAAAGTTGAAAAATTAAAGCTGCAATAATAAGTGTTTGGCCACTCAAGTGCATGAGTTACTGAGAACAAGATGAAAAACACACAGTCTTCTTTTAGTTCTTGTTTGGTCTCCACTAACCCTTGAGAGAAAACATGTCTCTGTAGCGGCTTGATCTTCCACTTTCTTCATCAGTTAGTTTTTAGTCTGCCATTTATGTGCCAGTAGGGCACAGATGGTTTATCAGAACTTGTTTGCCCTCATCAGGTGCCCGCTGCTGCTTCAAATGTGACTGATGATGAAAGAGTCAATCAAGACAATAACTGAGATGTAAAACCAAAACAATGAGCTCAGAAAGACTAAAGGTAACCCCAGAGGTGGGAGGTTAGTCACTACGAGTTAAATGTTTCATATTACCCATAGTCATTCGATTGATTGTGAACATGAAAACCATCGATTGATCCAGCTACGAACTCCCCATGAAACGGGAAACAGAGTGCCGTGCGATTATGCATATTAACGTGTTTCCTGAAAATACAGCAAACTAGGGAGAGACCAGCCAATAAACGTTACATGCAAGCATAGAGGTGGTAGAGCCACAATAATGGTGGCTAGTGCTAGCTGGGCTTACAGTGCAAACACGGCAACAGTGCTTTTGTGATGACACTTTCCCGGGCAACAATGGCAGGACTGCGTCGTTGCTAAAACGCTGTTATCGGTGGTAACCCAAAGAGGTAGCACAACCAAAACCACAATAATGACGCATACATTTAAGTGAGCTTGTAGGTCCTGTGCTCCAGTCAGTAAGAATGTATAGGAGAGGGACTCAACAATTCGAAAAATTTTGTTTTATTGGACACAAAATTGGTATGCACCGTTGAGTGCAGGACGAAACATCAATATTTTTTGTCATTTCCAGGAAATGATAGATTCTAAATCATCAGTAAGAATACCTACAAAATAACTTTTTTGTCATTGTTGGGGCACACACTTGCATATATGTGACAACAACAGAAAACTAAATTCTTTCTTAGTAGTCATAATTGTGCAAGCTTGCAATTCTGAATCTTTCTTTGAACATTCATGTGCTCTTGAACACATGCTGACATTGTAAAAACAAAACAAAAAACAGCAGTAGTGACCGGAACCAGTTTTGTTACATGCAGCCGTTCAGGAGGAGCGCCAGCGAGCCAAGGACAGAAATGAGAACGAGGTGGAGTCCACCAGCTGCGCCAACGAGGACATGCCCGTGGAGAAGATCCTGGAGGCCGAGCAGGCGGTGGAACCCAAAACTGAGACCTACATTGAGACCAACCTTGGTGTGCCATCCAACTCGGTGAGTTGGTATTTTTATTCATTCTTCTGCAAACACTCAACATACTGTGTAATCCTGCAACAAGTCATCACTTTGTGTTCATGTTCCTGACCATTAACGCACACATATTCGCAAACATACATATGATGGGTTATTTGATTATATTTAACCTAGGAGCTTGTGGGGAGCATATTTTCACTCATATATACTCCTACAATGATTAGGGTATAATAGTAACTATTCTCTATTCGCAGCCATTAAAACTTGACTAGAAATTAACTGTAAAAAATGTATTACAGTGTGAACACAGCTTCCATTGTAACTGAAATAAGCGGCTAATGTACAGGCGCAGTAAAACACTCTGAGCTGTCCTGAGGGAAAATAACGGACTCACATTAATCATGTGCCTGTTATTTTCATATATAAAAACATCTTATTGTGTATTAGGGATGCACAATAATATAAACACGTCATCGTTATCAGCCGATATTGGCTTTAAAATGAAATATCAGAATTGGCCAACAGACCAATTTCTGCAGATATCATAAAATTATTGTTTATTTAAATGGAGACTGGTGGGTTTGGCAATGGTGATTTAATTTATTGTTGAAACTGTAACTGTCCGATGCTACTGCCAGTAAAACATCCAACAGAGAAAGTTAAATGTTTTTTCAGATTTATGCCTCATGGCTTACACTTTATTTTCTGCTTTCCAAATTCCCCCCTGGAGCTGTCCCACCATTTTCCACACTTTTTACAGCTGCTTGTAGCTCTTATATCTCATTTGCTGCATTGAATGGCAGTGGAGAAACAGCACACTTTAAAAAAATCTTAGTACATACATATTCTTGTCATTTTTATGTGTAAAAGTAGTACTCATCCAATTAGAATTGTCACGCGGATTAGAATAGGGACACACTTTTGAAATGCGTTTCATTTTCTTCAGTGAAAGAGCTTTAATAAACCTTTTGAATGTTTGTGTTGTGCAGTCTAAGGCTGACAGTTTGGAAGTTTATCAGTGCTGCCTGCTGGTTGAGATGGGTGTGATTACTGTTTGTCCTCCCTCTTTTAGTCCCTTTGGAGGTGACTGGTTTACCTGTTCACCCAGTATCAGCTCCTTCATTCAGCTGTGAGCTTCCTCATCTATCCGCTCAGTATCAGCTGGGCACGGTGGGCTGTCTTTGACACAGAGGAGCCTAACAGCAATGAATAATGCAACAGGCAGACAGTTCCTGAAAGCATCCCACAAAGCCTCAGCTTCCTCAGGAATTCTGCTGGAACATGAGAAACAGAGGAGCTGTGCAGCAGCCTACCAAAGGAGGCGGTGGGGGAGGAGGGGACACAGGGTGAGACTGAAGGAGGGAGGGGGAGAGGAGGAGGGCTTCTTTTGGGATTCATCTGCTTCAGGGGAGGGAAATGTCCTATGAAGTAAAAGGTAGAAATGTGAGGGCTGTTATGTGAGTAAATGGGAGCTATTTTGGGGGGCCAGATGGAAACGTAGGAGATGAGCATTGACATTAGGGAGAGGGAGAGGGGAGTGGGGAGTCACGCGGGAGCGGCTGGCAGCTCAGACACACTAATGCACTGAGTGTGTTTGGGCTCAGCCGTGGTGGGTCCCTCGATGCCCGCTGCCTGCCTGACACCACGAAGAGACTTTCCAAAAAATCTACAGAAGAGATGAAAACAGCACTGATATCCAGATCTACAGGGCATTATTTTTACATTATTAAGTAGAATCTGTTTAGGATAATATCGTGCAATTAGCCCACAAAATGTACCAAATTCCCGGCTGTGTGCAAGATGTTTTTACATTACGAAACATAATTTATCAGATAATTTAATGAAATGTTTCGATAAATATAATTCAGTACAGTAAAACATAACTTGGATTGGATCTGTTTCATATTGCAACTTTATATGCATTTCGTAGATATTTTTCCATATCATGATATATATTGACAAAAGAAGTTATCCCTCTTCAGCATTGATTTCGCCCATATGAACCCTGCCCTAATTCAGCATGTCAGTTTTGTGGCTCCCCACTGATGCATCATCATTTTTCAAGTTTCCTTAATATCTGTTCAAGTTATGTGCCATTCTTTATGCCAAGTATTCCTGCCAAGATTTTTGTTTTTGGAAATTTAAAGGGACAGTTTACCATATTTGGAGTATTCTCTTACTTACACTCAAAGGTCCAGTATCTAGCAGTGCAGATAGTTTGGGTTTTGTGTGCTTTTAGCACCAGGAATAAATGTCTGTTCACCCCCGTTCTCTACTGTTGGCCATATTGGGAAGCCTTGAAAGCTTGTTGTCCTTGTAGCTGCAACCTCTGTTTAGTTACGGCCTCTTGCTGATGTTCATCGCTGGCACGCGGCTGTCTATCTGCAGCAATCCATAATCCAACAGTTGAGTTAGTAGTGGCGAGGACAGCAGTACAGAGGGAATTGGGCATTACCAACATATTCTCATCCCAGCTCTTCCAAATTGCCGCTTGAGCAATACCATTCACGTTTACATATGACTTCCCAGGTATCCTCCTGAGTTTGTTGTTCTGGGATGGTCAGTAAATTTAAGGCTGTTAAATGCGTTGTGTCTTTTATTATAACACACTGCCATTTTCACAGTAAATGTACAGTTTCTGCTTGTTAGATGTATACAGCCTTTTTTAAAACAAACTTACAACATCATTAAAACATCTTGTGTTTATGGTTATTTCCTTGTGCAACAATGTCGTTATGTTTAGACAAGAAAAGCACATGGTAAGGTTTAGAAAAAACATCATGGTTTGTCTCAACATTCATGTGTGAAGTGAACAGCGGGCTACCGAGTGAACGTCAGGGGTTTGTTTAACCCGTCCACCTCCCCTTTCACCCACCCTATAGGGACTTTCCAGCTCCTTTTATTACATTGTTACCGGCAGCATTTTCAACTGACAAGTGTTATATCGCCCAGCATTATATCATACTGCCAAGACAGGTTTTTCCAGTTGCATTATTAACTGGTGCCTCCTGGTCCTGGTGGCGTATCACACAGCTGTGACAGGTGCTGTTCAGCCATGCTGCAGCGTATCTTACAGCCACGAAAGGTGCCGTTGTGCGTCGGTGTCTGACTAAGCGGTATTTAACAAGTTTAGAATGAGAAAAGGCTTGCTTTACACATGGAGAAACTTTCTGTATATAATCCTGGGTAAGTACAGCATTACTAGGTACAGCTAGGCGCAAAAAAACATTATTTTAAAGTAACCCTTTAAACAAACTGGAGCCCAGGATGTTGGCAGAGTATCAGCATTCAGCCTGTCCTGACCACAAGGACTCCTTCTCCTGTGCCCCCCCCCATGAGGTCTCCATTGAGATGCACTGCCCCGTGCTATAATTAATCACAGGGCCCAGGTCATGAGTGTACACCATGAATAGGCCACCACCACTGTCTAATGGCCGGGGTCTGGCCAACCTGAATAAAGTGTGTTTATCTCATGTTGACCTAGAACAGGAGTTAAACAGGCGTTAGTAATGTGCCTTCAGTCAGTCAGGGAGAGGGCTTCTCAGAAGGAGGAGGGGGAGAGGAGAAGATGCTATCGTTTGCGAATCCCGAGGGTGTTTCTTTATTCTTTACCTCTAATCTATGCATTTCCCCCCTCTATCTTCCTGTCTTTGTTTTATTTCTGGATGGCTGTTCCACCGTCTATGTGTTAATTTATATGAAGGTTTAGTTTCTTATCTTTTTCCAAGCTTAAGGCAGAAAGCGTTGCTGTTATTTAGATGATAATTAGCTGATGATTCATGCCCCGCTTCAGCATAAGAGGACGGTTTCTTTTTTCAATCTAAAAAAGTGGGGCACTTGAGCAATTCATTTTCATACTGATCTGTGTGAGGACCCAAGTTTCTCCCTGTTGTCACGCTAGTATAGTCTGGTTCAAGCTGAATAATGAAAAATTGAAAGGCAAATCTTTCGTCTCCCCTCCTCAAGTGATGAAAATTTCATAGGACAGTATGCAAGCCTGGCATTTCTCTAAGTTGCTGGGATGATCGACCATGGCGGGGGAAGCATGTGTGGCTATAAACCCTTTGATTTGCTGCGAATGAAGACAGTGTTTTTTTTTTTTTGTTGGTTTTTTTTTTTGTGGCAGGCATTTAAAAAAAAATCAGCCAAAGGGGCTAACATCCTATAACTCAAAATTTCTTCTCTCACTCTCTGCCTCAAGTTTTTGCCCAGGCTTATTTAGCGGGGATCTTCACAGCAGAAGAAAAGGAAGTAGCTCTAACAGTTGAGCTGGGAGGTATTCCCAGGTGCACTTTTGTGCTTCTACACGGAGGTTAATATTATTCCCTCGCAGGTCACAGCGGGCTCCTCCATTGTAGCTCGATCACATCCTAAATGCTGTTCTGTGACTTGAACAGTAAGTACAGTAATGTGATGCCGGAGGATTGTTGCAGGAAAGTGTAAGCTCCTCTCCCCTGTCATCTCCAACAGACATGGGCAAAGAAACCAGGTCAGTGTAAACACAGCTAAGATAGCCATACAACATTCATGAGGCTTGCCATGTTTAACGAGAACCCTGGGACTTGTATGAGGAGGGGCGGCTGGACCGTGGCACACACTGAAGCCCCTTTTTGTTGGTCTTTGTTTTGGCTGGGGCTGCTTCTTTGGAATGAATTAGCTGGATCTGTTTATGTGGGGTTTTTTTTCTTTTTTTGAGGGGGAAGCGCAGCTCACAAAAAACTGTCGCGCTGAGCTGCGGCGTCCACGTCTCCCACGGAGATCAGATGCTGAAATATTCATAAGATGCCTGTTTTCTTTTTCCCCCTAAAGAAAAAAAAGACGACTTTTAGTTTCCAAAACAGTGTAGGCTTTGTGTCTGGTTGAAGTTTTTCATATCTGTGATCCTCTGCAGTTAGTGTGAGTTTCACACCGTGGGGAGAGAACGTGGAGGAGAGGGAGGGCTAGTCTTTGGCCTGCGTGTTATAAAAGGGAAAGTGTGAGTGGAGGGATGTTTTCTCCTTCATCTTGAACTAATCTTCTCTTGAGAGCTGAAGTTGATGTCGGGATCCTCTGAGCTTTTAGCATCGATCGGTGGGATTTGGTTGGAGGAAGTTGGGGAGAAGTTGCTGACTGTTTTTGTCAGAGTGCGAGTTCACACAGGGATACTTAGAATTTAAGGATGTTTACTTGATTTAAAATTATGCACAAAAACGTTTGCACAAAGCCTTTGTTTACACACATACTGTAAATATCAAGGGATGTGCTCATGGGATGATGGAAAATTACTCGTCAGAGATTTGACAGTATTGTTTGGGTTTTTTCCCAGCCATGATGGATTTTCATTTTAGTTAGTCAGTCATACTGGATATGTGTGGCATTTGTATTCCAACAATGCTAATCAACTCCCTGTTGGTCAGAAAATAATGTTTCCAATTGTGATGTATCAGGACAGTGAAGGACATGCAGTCATTGTCTTTGTACCGGCAAATATAAATTGCACACAAAAATTAGCATCTTCACAGGAAGCTCCTTACGTTCAGCAATGGACACACAGATGATACCTTTTTCTTTTTTGTTTTGTTTTGTTTTGTTTTATGAAAATACATAAAGTCACTTCTTTAGGATGATACAAATATGTTGTCATTTTCTTTAAGCGTGGCACTATTTACGAGGAGAGAAAAGAAAAGAAACACTAAATTAATAAAAATCCAACGCTCAACTTTATTTATACAACACTTTTCAAAAGACCACTTTCAAAGTGCTTTACAGTTAATAAAAGTGCATAGTGGTGTGTAAAAAAAACCAGCAAGCAATAATAGAAAGAAAGAAAGAAAACAGATTAAACGAGAAATAAAACCAAAAGGAATCACAAACAACAAACTTATAAAAATAAATATGCATATATTAGAAGGTTTGAAAAAAATCCTGGTGAAGAAAAAATTGTATTAAAAACAGCTTTTAGACCACAATATGTTCTTAAATCCTGTCTGCAGCCTTGTTCAATGGTAAATGTGCCTTTACTTGATTTTAGGGGAACAAGTATGCTTCTAATCCAATGTAAATGTTTTTGTAAAGTGGCTGATTGTTCTGCAATTTGAAACATTTCTTAAAATTAAGCAGCAGTAAATGTTAAACAGCCACCAAAACTGAAATGACACTTAACGCTATTTTCATCCAAAGTGAAGAGATGGCACTTAAAGCATTTGCACTATGACTTACATAACATGCATTAAAATAATAGATTCGTCCATGTAAGATCCTTTTCCGTCTTTTATGCTCATCTCTCCTGAAGGATGAAATAGATCTAATGTAGTGAAATCAATGAAGGATTGAGGCTTTCTCCTTGGTTCACCTTTATTTCATGGAGAAACTATTCAGTGTTCCTATTTTAGGCACTAAATGGACAATGCCGTCCATTAGCCAGCACAGTCCGCTACCAAGAAGTGCTTGATTTTATCATTCATCATAAACGCATGATTTTTTTCATACTCAGAAATGTTGACCTCAAATAACAACCTTTTAAGGCATGTCGCCTGCAGAGACATGACACAGTCATCATTCCACATTTTACAGTGTGTAAATACAAGTAATCATTAAACACAATCATCACAAAGCCTGCTCAGCCTGATAACAGTCTCATTTGAGCTCCTAAGCGCTTGTTATGCTGTGAAGTGTCAGCGGAGTGTCAGGAGGGGCCTCTTGAGCTGCACTAGCTGTCCGAAAGTCTGATTTGTGTGTCGGCTAAAAGGTCCCCAAAGAAAGAGCCTGCGTGGTGAAAGTCGTTTTTCCACCGGCAGCTCTCTGCGGGTATTTCCTACACGAGCTGGGACAGAATCACTGTTTGTTTTGTCTTCCTACTTGCTCCTCTTCAGAGGATATTATTCATAGCATAGTACTCATGTAAGCGTGATATGTGTGTGTTGATAGGTGACTCAACCTGACACCAGGCTCTCAGCCAAAACAGACACTCAGACTAAAACAAAAATATGACACCTTTTTATTATGTGTATAACCTGCATTACTGACTTCCAGATTTGTGTCTGTCTCTGTTTCCCTGCAGCCGAACGACCCGGTGACAAATATCTGTCAGGCGGCTGACAAACAGCTCTTTACCCTGGTGGAGTGGGCCAAGAGGATCCCACACTTCTCTGAGCTGCCGCTGGACGACCAGGTCATCCTTCTACGAGCAGGTCTGTCAAAAAAAGGGCTTAAAGAGATCCTTTGAATCTTTTGAAGTGGGGTTGTGCATTACATACAGTAAACGTCACTTGACACGCCCACAGTGTGGAGAAGCACGCAGGACTACTGCCACAGAAGCAGCAAACCCTATTTTATCCCCGCAAAAAAGTCCCACCAAAAAAAAAGAACACTTCATGTATATGCTATATTGAAAATATTTTCACCGCTTTACCTTGCCTTAGACAGTCTTGTTGGACAGTGCCCCATCCATGTTCTCAGAAAAGCAACCAGACTCCATTGACAAAAACATTGAATTTAGCTAGCTGAACACAGGAGCTGCTGGTCGAATGCTACTTATATCCGTTAGTTTGTGATGCTATTGTGAGACTTTGGTGAATCTGAATTAAACACCAAAATCGCACAATATCACAAACAACTTAACTGATGAAGGCAGCAGTACACCAGTAACTCTCTTTCTTAGAGTAAGGTTCAGTGGCATAAATATTCTAAATATAGTGTATACTTAAACTGATTTTCTTGTATGTGGGGCTTTTAGTAAGCTAAATCTCATTTTGCTGCTGTTCCCAGTCCACAGCAGTACATCACCAACAGACATCTACTGTTTTTCACAAACTGACGAAGTACTTCATACAACCCCTCTCTAAAAGATCTGAACTATCCCTTTTAACAGGATCAAAAAAAAGTCAACAAACCAACAAATAATGACAATGATGATAATTTTATTCCATAATGACCATTAGTAACATATGAAAACTCAGACAAATGCTTTGTTAGTGATTGAATCTAGCCATTGTTATTTAAACATGAAGGAAATGTTCATCATGCACAGTTTTAAAAACAGAATAGATGAGTATCCACTACTGAGACACATCAAAATATGAACACCTTGTTTGTAAACAAAAAACAAGTAATTTTGTTAGCATTCAACAGTTACAGCTTCTGCAAGACTAGCTCTTGCTGAAGAGGAGAGGTTTTATTTGTGTGATCTTGAACAACAGTAGACACCCACTGATATTAGAATATAGATGGAAGAACCCAGAAACATGTTTCAGATGTTGAAAGAAACCCTCGATAAGAAAACACACTGAACTACAGATGCTAGTGCTAGCTCTCTGTATCTGTATTTAGAGAGAGAAATCTACACAAAAAGATTAATCTGGCCTTAACTATAATTAACTGTCTTGGCCATGTGACTGAGGGAGAGTAAGACCCATCAAGGTCAGAACAGCTCATTGTGTGGATCTCCTGTATGCGGAAAAGCAAGCCAACTGCTCAGGATCACAGCAGCAGCCACAGTAAAACACAGCGAATCATGTGTCACCTCTCTTCCATTCACTAACATCACATGCTCGAAGGTCTTTCGGGCTCTTTCAACACATTGCCCTTGTTGCCTGCCTGTCGCTCCAAATTATGCCATTATATTCTAAATCCACCTTAAGGAAAAGAAAACACTATTACACACCCATCCTTAAAAAAAAAATCCTCCCATCATTCCTTATGCTTCGCACATACAATGATGGAGAGACTTCAGCCGAGCAGAGAGAGACATTATTCTGGAGAGCTCGTCTCTTCTCGGCTCTCAGGTTTTCTATAAATAACTGCTTTAGTTCTGCTGTATCACAGATAAAAGCATCCCGGCTCCTCTCATACTCAACTCTGAGGGAGAAGAGGCGAGTGTTGCCAGGCAGAACAGTTAAAGGAGCCCTGTCACTCAAAAGGCAGCGTCTTGTGTCTTCAGTGCTCCCCGTGTCAAGCCCCTGCTTTGGCACATCAAGCCTGTTGTCTTTATTATGATGGCAGGCGCAGTTCATCCCTTTTACACGCTTGTCTCTTCAGAAAGCATGATTCAAATGTCTTCGTAATAACCTGATGCCTGTGTCTGAGAAAGCTGCACGCTTTTACTGCGTAGCTTAATTGATTCATTGGAATTCCCCTCTTTGTTGTCAGTTTCATTTTGCTTGAATGCTGTGTGAACTTTTGTACTGGGATTTGCCTGTTTTTCTCTCTTTTCCTCATACTTTCCCTCGATCCCTCTTACCATCTCTGCCGCAGGTTGGAATGAACTCCTCATTGCATCATTCTCACACCGTTCGATAGCGATTAAAGATGGGATCCTGTTGGCGACGGGGCTGCACGTCCACCGCAACAGCGCCCATAGTGCCGGAGTGGGAGCCATCTTTGACAGGTTGTTATTTCCATATTATTAAATTTTGTGCAACCTCTTCCAGTATTATCAAATTGCATTTTTAAGAAATGGTTTAAAGATTGCATTGTCTTTATTAGTGATTAATAAGTCCTTTATAAATGCTTTATAGGTCAGTTGCATAACTTGTTTATTAATGCCTTATTACTGATCTTTAAAGGCTTAATTGCTACCAATAAAGCATTACTTAAAACTTCAGACACCCTTTAATATTGTAAGTGTGTTTTATTAGCAAGTGGTTTCATGTTTAACAGCATATGGCACTTCGCTTCTTTCCACTGAAACATTACACCTACAGACTGGAGGTCATGAGAGGCAAAGCAGCACAGGAACTATTGATTTACCACACTGTATTAAATATGTACACCTGTACGCATCAGGGGTCTCACAGAAACACCAACCTGTTCAGGAAAATGTCAAAAACCAAAAGAAAATCCATGCACAACTTCCTGATAGTGAAGTCTTGCATGTGCATGAATCACCCTGGTGACTGTTTTTGACATTTTAGCTGTCTGTCACACTGTAACCTCACAGGAATCTGCGGTGTCTTCAGCAGCGTCACACCTCAGCTGAGATACACCATTTGGAAAGCTGGAGATGATAGAAGCAAAATGTATATTGTGTTTTTATTGATTAATGTTATTTGTTTTGAACTGATGGGCTTGGTGATCTCAGTGAGATCAGACAGAGCTTGCAGTTACAGGTGCTGTCATCACACCCATATTAACAACACTCTATGTTTTGAATATCCATCTCTTCTTTTTTCCATTTCTTGTGTCTGTGCCCCTGTGATCACCAAGCCTCTGCGCTCAATCATTGGCGTTCACAGCCACAGGACATATTCCATCTCTGGCATTAACTGTGGCAAGCATTAAGATGCAGAGAACTGATAATGTTTCTTTATCTACTCCCCTCTCTCTTCACCATACAAATGAAGACACTGATTAACTTAAACACTTGAGTCTTTTCTTTTTCCTTTTTTTTTGTTCTAGCCCTGTTGTTCCTCCTCGGAACAAATTGAATTAGAATGAGCTAAGAGCCACAATTGACTTTACTATCCGAGTGAGAGAGAGAGTGCGAGGCGGGGGGGAGAAATAGAGTCAGAGGGAAAATAAAGAGCGCCGCGGAGAGGGTGTGACCGAGTCAAAGAGGGGTGAGGAGTTCGAGCAACTCCACGCACCGGCACTCCCACCAGTGATGTCACGCACAGACAGTGGGAGTGCTGGTGTTAGATTACAGCTTGTGTTTACTCTGTGGCTTTCCTTTTATGAAAACCTTGTACTAAATATAATTACTTTGCTGGGTTGTAAACTTTTCCACTGATCTAACTGTACCTATGTGGGCTGAGCGTAGGCTTGTGTGTGTTTGTTTTTAAATAGATTTGAGCTGGAAACATATTTTTAATGGCCCAGTTTGGATTTGGATAATTCACGTGAAGCATAATGGGCGATTTACAAAAAAATAAAGTACCAATAAGACTCAAATGGTTTCCTGTGATCGTAACTTTTTCTGGCACTTTATTATCTGATATAACACAAAAATACTCGAGTAGCCAGGAAAGATTAAAAAACATCGCCTGATTTTGATGAGCCACATCTCTGACTTTCTTTTTTTATCCCTTTTGTGCAGAGTGCTCACAGAACTGGTGTCAAAGATGAGGGACATGCAGATGGATAAGACAGAACTGGGGTGCCTTCGAGCTATAGTCCTTTTCAACCCAGGTAACTATAAAAATATGTGAGCTTGCATTTGCTGTGGCTGTTGAAAGAAGCTGTAAATTGGGTGTTTTCAACAATGTGTGGGTTTAAAAGAGCATGTTCTCCAGAACGCAGTTTTTATTCAAGTTTCAGTTTTACTTTGAACCAAAACGATCAAATGACAATCAGAAAACAGCACATCGGGTAATTCTCTTGGAGCTGCTGTAGGAGGGGAAAGTGAAAAGTATCTTAACTGAGTGTAATTTAAGTTTAACCCCCTGAAACCTGGACAGGTTGACCTGATTATTTTCAAGAACACAAGAAGGCAATATGCAACTTTACAAGAAATGACCACCAGAATTAGCTATATTTTTTAATAAATAAATTTATTTTTTAATAAGATTTAATAAATCAGCTATTATTAAAAAATAAAAGTAAAAGTAACAAAATTTTAAATGTATGATTATAATAAATATATATGTAGTTCTTTTAAAATACTTTTCTAGTTTTTTTGGTTTGTTTGTTTTACAGTTTTCTAATAATTCTCTCTCTCTCTTTTATCAGGCCATTTTTCTTGTCATTGTTTGCTAATTTCTTGCAGTCTGTGGATTTTCAACAAAAAAGAAAATCAGAACAATTTGCTAAGGTGTTAAAAGTTTAATCGAAGCATCTGAATGCTGCACAAGAAAAAATGTGTCAGTTCAGGTTTCAGAGGGTTAAAATATTAGCTGAAAGCTACATTTCAAGCACCCAGAACACTGTTTACAAATTTCCAATGTGTGATTGTTCTCTCAGAGCAGTTGTTCAGTAGTGTTTTTTGTTGGATACCATTATATTACAACATATTGCAGTGGAACTTTTTTTTAAGTTAAAGTGTATCTTTAATTCAGCAGATATTAACATTGCTAAAATAGAATATGGCCAATTAATATCTGTAGCTAGGTGATACTTCTCCTAAAATCTGTATTAAAGTATTCAATTCTCCTTCAGCATGCTTCACAGATGGCTGTAATATGTTGGTAGTTTCTTTATTGACGCAGCCGGAATTCGGTTACAGTCTATTCCAATGGCAACAACTTTTCACAGTGGGAAGGAAAGTATCAAAACATCCAGAGAAACCTCTTAAACCACCCCTGCAGCAAAATCCACTCTCTCCACTGCCCATCAGTATTTTAAGTATTTTGCAAACATTCATATTTTCAGCAAAATGTGGATAAATGCACCACTTTAAGTGGAGCTTCACAGCTCCAAAAGCAGGGTACAGAAGCAGTGTATCCAGCCATATGTTTGGAATGTGCTGAGCATATGGAGGGAGGAGAACTGTGCTGCAGAGAAAATAATAAAAATATGAAACCATTGGGATCCTTTGTAAATGATTAAATTCAATGTGATTTCTGGAGTGAGGAAACTATATATGTTTTACATCGACATTTCAAACCAAAGAGTTTGGATAGTGTTGGATTTTGGGCGGAGTATCCACTTGAAGTTTTGGGTTTGTGACTCAGCTTGACCTTGTTAATGTAACTTGAGGATTTGGAACTGGCTTTTGACTTGCTTGTGTTTTCTTTGAACTTGACTTTGGATTGCTCTTGAGAAAATGAGATGTGCTTCCACATCTGCACAGCACTGAGGGAGAGAGCCCAAAATATAAGCTGATACATTGCATATTTCATTGATGGATGTGTAAAAGGCAAACCAATGAATTCTTTACTTAATAATAATTGCTTTAATAATAATAATAATGGACTTTATTTGCATAGAGCTTTTATAACGAAGTGTACAAAGTGCTTCACAAAATGCATGAGAAAAAAAACACTAAAAATATAGTTTTATAGCTTTCTTAAAAAATATGTTTTAAGCAATGATTAAAAAACTGGTAATGCAATAACAAGCCTAATTGCCTCAGAAACGAATACCACAGCCTGGGGTCCCTGGTTGCAAAAGCCCCGGTCACCCTTGGTCACCAGCCTTGACCTTGGGACAACAAGTGAGAGTAGGCTTGAGGATTTCAGGTTACAACTCTGAGCCTAGAGAGTTAGAAGCTCAGTAATATAACTGGAGGCCAAACCATGTTGAGACTTAATAGTTGTGAAAAGAATCTTAAAATCAATCTGGAAGTTAACTGGCAATCAATGACTGGTGGTGAGAATTTGAGTAATATGGGACCTATAATTTGTCCCAGTTAAATTTCCATCAGCAGCGTTTTGCAATGGGTGAAGCCAAGCCACTGAACACATACAAAGGCACAGTGCATTGCAATAGTCCAGGTATTATAGGGCCAAGGTGTGAATAAGCCTTTCAAGTCAGGAAAAGACAAAGCTGATTTAAACTGGGTACTATTTCCAAAGGCCGAAGTAGGAGGATTTAGTGAAGTTGTTGACGTGGTTCAAAGTTCAGTTGAGAATGAAATGCAACACCAGGATTTCTGGCTGTAGATTTTATATTAGTTGCCAGTGTACCAATAAAGGGCTGTACTTTGCTTGTTTTGTCTTAGATTAGCTACAGATAATTACAAGTCATTCATGTCTTCATAGCAGTTAAGCATTCATTAAACCACCCAGCCAGAACAAACCAGCCAGAACCTTAACAAAGATTGGATACCCCATTAAAATTGAAAACAAAAGGGGACCAACGATAGATCCCTGTGGCACCCCACACATCAATGGAGCTGAAGATGAAAAACTACTGATGAAAACATTTTCTATTTATCTAGGGCTATGACTCAAACCATTTAAAAGCAGGCCTAGATATACCTACACACCGAATAAGTCTATTGATATGAATGTTATGATTGATAGTATCAAAAGCAGCACTGTGTTCGAGAAGCAATAAAATTGAACATTTCCAACCTTCAGCACCCATGAAAAAAATGTTTATGACACTAATGAGTGCAGTTTTGGTACTGTGTAATTCCCAAAATCCACTCTGAAATTTTTCAAAAATTATATTGTTTAACATCACCAAAAGTTGATACAACATCCTTCTGTGATGTTTTTATGGCATTTTGCTATATAAATCAGTCCAAAAAAGGTTCTCTTTAATTGAGGCCCATGTCTTGCCAAGGCATGTGTCACTCCTGCTATCAGTGTGCTGCTCTGTATTTAAACCTCATCCACATGGCACCAAAGTAAACTACACTAACCCATGAATCTGACCCAGGTTTTTCATGACTCAGTATGGGAGCCTCCCTCCATCCCTTTGGGGCCACTTTGGATGTGTTCACCCCAGTCACACTGATCCTCTGTGTTCCACATTTTGTTCAGACCACATCCAGGCCCACTGGCCCCAGTTCATGTCCCGGCCTGATTCCTTGTTAATTAGGGGTTCACAAGACTGTTTTGATGGAGAAAGCAAAGGGTGGGGGCGGTGGACAACAAGGCTAAAAAGGCCCTCAGTCCTTCCTTTCCCACGTTGTATGATCAAGTCCAGCCATTAACAACAACTGCTCATTCATTGTTGATCAATTGTGTAACGCTTTGTTCATTAGAAATGTTAATCAATGACGTATTTGTGTTGTTGGAGTCCACCAGTGAAGCTTAAATTAGCGCAGTCCTAATTGGACTAACCCAGAATGCTGTGACACATGTCCAAAATGAGCCTGCAAGGTTAAAACTCAACTTGTAAGTTAGTAAGGCTCAGCTTTCCATCAAAAACTACTGCAAGGTACCCTTGAGCAAGGCATTTTCTCAAGTTTTCATCAGCCAAAATTGACAGCATTTGTCAAACTTTAAGAATGTAAATAAAAAAAAAGTGGTTATACATGCTCATGAAACACTGTTCTTATTGTTTATAATTATTGTAGTAGGGTTACTGTTGATTTATAAATATATATATACATATTATTTCGTGTGTGTCTCTGCAGACTCTAAAGGTCTGTCCAACCCAAGTGAGGTAGAAGCTCTGAGAGAGAAAGTGTATGCATCTTTAGAGGCCTACTGCAAACAGAAGTACCCAGACCAGCCTGGCAGGTATGAATGCAAACACAAAAATGACTGCTCACCCCCACACTCTTCCTCATTTGCGCTCTCTTCATGCAAAATTGCTCCTTGCTCTCCTCAGGTGTTAAGGTTTAATAAATTACACATTATATGAATGAGAGAGGAAAGGAAACAGTAAAAGAATAGGGGAAAAAATTATTTTTCGTAGTCTATTTCGTATTTTTAAATTCATTTTTTTATCTGTTTATAACATGTTTCTCTTTAGTCTGTTAGCTGTTTGGATACCAGAAAAAGGTCTGCTGCAAGAACATTTCTGTATTCTTTAATTCTGTTATCTTTTTTTCCAGTTGCTTGTATAAGTGCTTCAAGTCTACAAATTCTTACAAGTGCTTAAACTAAATCAATCATTTTGGAAATTTTCTTCCTTGTTAAGAGAAAATGTGTGCTTGTCATTTAAAACTGAATTTGTTCATATGAGTAGCTCTTGCATGAAGCCCAATTTGTTGACACAGTGAATAAAAGTTTAAACATTTTTATTTGTATGTGTGATCCAAGCCGCTTGGAAAGATCATAAACTGTCCGCCAGCAGGCTTTTTAGGAACTATCAAAACAGTAGCAACAAAAAAACTGAGAATAGAATAACATAAAATTAAAGAAGTCTTCTGGAATATCATGAAACATTATATACGCTAAGATGACTAAGAACAGTATGTTGTATCCATCATTAGAAAACATTTTTAGCAGTAGAATATTATTTTTAGTTGCAATTCAAATAAAAGGTCTGCCGAAAATTTCTCTCTTGCCTCGGACATGCTTCTCGGGCACAGACTGGGAAGGCTATATATATATATATGTTTTTAATTTCATCTTTTCCATTGGACCTCGGATCAAATCTCATTCAGTCAATTTGAGTCCGGGGCCGTCATTTTGGGCCCCTGAAGAACTCGTCTGTATGACGTTGTCACAGGCATCAGTGGAGTAGTTTATTCTAAGATTGTTTTGCTTCAGGATCATCTCACCATCCCTCCCTCCTCTTGTCAGATGCACGTTGCTATTTTGGTCTTGCATCTAATTTTGATCTTGTGTTCTGACAGATTTGCTAAACTGTTGCTGCGGTTACCAGCGCTGCGTTCCATCGGCCTCAAGTGTCTGGAGCACTTGTTCTTCTTCAAGCTCATTGGCGACACGCCCATTGACACGTTCCTCATGGAGATGTTAGAAGCCCCGCATCAAATGACATAATAGCAGAGAGGGTTGAGCCCTCCTCACCCCCCCACCCCTCCCCCCTTACATCTCCCACCAGCTCTGGATTGGGAGCAGGGTCCTTTTTTTTAAAATCCCGTCTCCAGCAAAGGGACAGATCACGTGACGATTTTGGATGGAGAACCTCTCCCTTCCTCCCATCCCTCCCTACCCCCATCTCCCTTTGATGTGTTTCAAAACAATGAATTCATCATGTCTATGGGTCTGTTTTATACCCTGTAAAAATATATAAATAAGAAATATATATATATATATGAAAATCACACGGCAACACGAGTGACAACAGCGGACTGAATTAGGGTCGGACAGAGGACAAAAGATTTGAGCCATCATTTTCATCATTGCTTTTCCTACACCTTGACGAGCAAAAGCAAGAGATGATCAGGTTTTAACACCAACAGTTATGCTTGCAGGTATTTTGAAAAAAAAAAACGGCGGTGATGTCATATTCGGACACTCAGCGTTGTGATCGGGACAATCGTGGACTGGGAGAGCCTCGGGCTGTCTAGACTTGGACCTGAGCCTTCTCTCTCGCTCAGGACTGAATTTACCTTCGGGGAGGGACGGCAGGGGGACGATAACGTCTGCTTAAAAGGAACTTGTCTTGTTCTGCCTGACTCGACTGAACACGTCAGGTCTTGCACTAGCTGTTTTTGAAGTGAGAGCTTATTGGAGTGGGTTAACAAGACTGCAAGAGCTCCAAAACCTCAGGTCTCTGCCCCAGTTCCAACAAATACAACCATGTCTTACTCTATTAGCACTGTGCGATACCGGGGAGGGCGACGTTTTAGTTCACTAATCAACACTTCGGGTAATGTTAATCGATTGAACGAGAGTTGGGAGAGCTTGTTATGTACAATCTGTGCAGGCCCTCTGCACACCTGAAGATGCAGGCTGTTGTGAAGTAGCCACACATTAGCTTTATGCTACATGATGATCTGAACGGCTACCAGCAGGTGCAGGAACAACTTCTGTCATCCTCTTTCAAACGTTTGGCCCTTTTTGCAACCTCACAGATGATCACAGAAAACTTGGATGGCTTGAAAGTGAACGCACGGTCTCATTTGTGGGGAAATGTTGTTGTTTCGCAGGCCTCTGAGCTCCTTTTTCATCCCTTTTTCAACCTCTCTGCTTCTCATTTCATGTGAATTTCAGCACACCATTTACACCTCCACACTCAGAAATCCCTCCGCCTCCACGCGGCGGGTATTACAGTAGCTTTTTTCGAAACACCTCATATCTCTCTACCTGTACAGAAAGTTACAACCGTATACAGTATTGACATTATGTTCAGTTTTAACAGCAATGCACAATTACCTCTGTTTCCATCCCTCCGACCTTCAGTTCTTGATGCTCATTGAACCATTTACAGTATGCGGGAGAAGTGCTCGTCATCCTTGCAGCAGAGCCATTGTTTGTTTATTTGTTTGTTACTTGGCACTTAACCTCATGACAGCGGAGTCGGGTTCCTTAACAGAGAGCTGATGTTGATGTAATCAACCTCTGAGGTGGAACTTGGCCCAGGCCCATTCAGGGAAGCCTCAATTCTTTTCCTCCTCAGAGGGACACACACTTTCGCTCTCTCTGCACTTCTCTGGACAACCAAGTGTCATTCATGTTGAACTGAAATGTTAGCTATGTCCATGTTATGTATAAATATGCTTTATGCCCATATTCTGCTTTCTTTCCGCCTCCTATCCTTCTCTAAATGCTGCAGCTGCTGCAAATCTATGCATTGAGTGCATTTCCAAAGATTGTCCACAGGGTGGGTGCATGTTAGTATGGCTTATTTCGATTATTTTTCTGAACTATTCAGACATTTTATAGTCATTCCGTACTGGTTTATTCAGCTAACAGCTCTCACTCAAAAGTGTTTTATGGAACAGTGGAGCATAGCAGAGTGCAGGACATGCTCAATAATCGCTATTGCGGAGTGTGATAAAAGACAAGGACTTGAAAGCATAAATAAATTAATCAAGGATTGTCTCTCTATATCTGCTATCCACCACTATTCTGTCAACATCTTGACACTTTTTGGCCCTTGAAACAGAAACAAACTTGAGCACTGTGTTTTCATCATCATGTGAAAAACTTGATGATTAATGGTCTGAGGTGTATGGAGTCCTGAGTGTGCCACTTCAATAATTATTTCCCAGAGTTTAATTAAATTCATCAATTCATAATTTTAATTTAAAAAAAAATCTGCAGTTCAATTCTAATTCAAAAGCAAAATAGAAAAAAAACGTATTCTGTTTAATTCATTTGTTATTAATTGGATTTTAAAATTCATTAAAAAAATCACAATGAATTCGTCTCCAGGTTTAACTTTTACAGTTTCCATTTTGTGATTGCTTTCATTTGAAGAAACAGAGACTTATATTGTCTACCTGTTGACTTTTGATCCACCCTCTATACTAACGTTTTTAATGTTTTTTGTTGTTTTCATTTGCCCATATGTATGTGTCCATTATTCTGGCACTATCAGGACTCGATACAGTGTTGACACCAATGATACAAATGACCATGTGTCAGTTTTTCATCATGATTTGGTGGCCTCTACCAGGGGGTCAACTTTGTAAAATTAACATTTGTTAATCCACCTCTGTGAAACTGACCTCCAGGTGCCCAGAGATCTCTCAATTTATAAAGAAAAAGCAAAGAGTCAGTTCAGATGCCATCTCCTAAATGTCAAATGCTGGGCCCCAGCCACAGGCAGGACCACACCATTTACTTTCAGTCAGAGAGCAGTTTGGATTTAGACAGTTTGAGGAAAATGACGGCTATTTAAGAGCTGTGAGCTCCCTCTTGTGGAAGAGAAGCAGTGCTGCAACGTTACTTGAATTTTTCTACAAGTATTTAATCAGACTAAAAGACGGCACTTTCTCATCAGTGTTGGTTTGGATCAGACAACGTCTGTGTTTGTTCAAACCGAAAAAAAGAAGAAGAAGCAATAACATCAGTATGACCTATTGGCTTGTGATTTTATTATCTCCCAACAGTTTCAGTGAGGTGGCCTATTTTATTACAAACTATCCAGGTGACAGTATTGACTGCCCATTTGAGCTCAGTTTACAGTATTTATATTCTGAAAAATTACTTGTTTGTCTGTTGAAACAAAAACAAAACAAATCTTTATTTGTTTAGATGTAAGCATTATGGCAAAGAGAAGCTTTACTCTTTTTCTAAGACTGGGCGAAATCTGCGGATTTCTTTTTAGCAAAATCTTAATCAAGAAAAAAGAAGGTTAAGAAATTTAATTTTTGTTTTCAACTGGGTGACCCAACTTTAAAATTTTTATCCTCCTGCTCCCTAAAGTCTGATGTCTCCTCCTCTTAGTTTACTGTGATTGGTGACCGCTGGTCTCTTAAAGCCATAAACTGGATGATGTGAGCTCGCACTCCCCCTGCAGGAAATAGGCAGACAAGGATCTTCTTGACTAGATAAAGAAAGGATCTCCTACATGGAATGATCGCCTACATGAATGCTTTATAACATAAAGCTCTATTTTGTTAATATGTATATGTGTATATATTTATAAATATATATCGACAGATCTGTTCCTTGAGTATTTCCAGTATTGAAAGAGGGAGACAAGTCTTTCAGACCAAACTGTTCCGCACTCGACAACTCAGAGTTTAATGGTGTTTTTTTCACACATATCTGAGGGGTTTTTTTGCATTTCGACCGTGACTTTATAAAAATCAATCCTGATCAACCAGCAGAATCGCAGCAGCTCTAAAAAAAACCAGCTTCTCAGCAGTTTATGGGACTTCAAAAAAACCACGAAAGAGAAATAAAATAACAAAAAGGTTAAGACTTTAAACCCTCCAAAATGTATGTTGCTTGGCAATTGTATGTTCAAAACAGTGTAATCAGGAAAAGCTGAGCTTGTGACACAATCACTGCTTTCTTTGTTGCGTAGACGGTAAAATGTTCAAGTAAGAAAAAAAGAAAAGAAAAAAAACACTTGGAAAAAGATCTATTTTTGTACAAAGGTAATTTTATCCCTTGCTTGTGTACTCTGTTCTTTCCCTTTCTTCTGCGGGCTGTTGTATACGTTGTGGAAAAGCTTATTCAACGGGCAATTTTCAGATCGAAAATGTTAAGCTGCGAGGAATTGTTGGCTTTGGCACCTCAGTAACTGTGTCGCCTTTACTTTGCCATTTTTCAACCTGTCGCTGCAAGATGGGAATGTCTTCTTTCATTATATTTTTGTCGATTTTTAAGGAGATGGAATTTTGTCATCTGTTCTTTGTGGGTTGTTCTCTGATGTTCTATCTTTCATGGACAGAAAAAAAGGTTATTAAAAAAACTCAAAGTGAGCTTGACTGATGGTGATGATTCTGTGTAATATTCAAAGTGCATGTTAAAGAGAGTTCGGGTTTTTTGAGGCGGGGCTGTATGAGGCAAGTTTTCATAGACAGTATTTTTACACTGATTTTTCCCCTCATCAACCTACACTCAATACACCATAATGACAAAGCAGAACAGAATTTTGAGAAATTTTTGCAAATTAAAAAGATTGAAAAGAAAAAAAAAACTAAAATATCACATTGACATGAGTAGTCAGACCCTTTGCTATGACTCAGGTGCCTCCCAATTCTCTTGATCATCTTTGCAAGGTTTCCCCACCTTGATTGGAGTCCACCTGTGGTAAATTATGTTGATTGGACATTATTTGGAAAGGCACCCACCTGTCTATATAAGGTCACACAACTGACAATGCATATCAGAGCAAAACCAAGCCACAAGGTTGAAGGAACTGCCTGCAGAGCTCAGTGACAGGATTGTGTCCAGGCACAAATCTGGGGAAAGCTACAAAAAATTGCTGCAAAAAACTGCTGCATTGAAGGCCCCAAAGAGCACTGTGGCCTCCATAATACTTAAATGGAAGATGTTTGGAACAACACGGACTCTTCCTAGAGCTGGCCACCTGGCCAAACTGAGGAATCGGGGCAGGAGGGCCTGGAGAAGTCACCAAGAACCCGATGGACACTCTGGCTGAGCTCCAGAGATCCTGTGTGGAGATGGGACAACCATCACAATCCACTGATCTGGGCGTCATGGCAGAGTGGCCAGACAGAAGCCTCTCCTCACTACAAGACACATTAAAACCCACTTGGAGCTTACAAAAAAATGCACCTAAAGGACATTCAGACTGTGAGAAACAAGATTCTCTGGTCTGATGAAACCAGGATTGAATTGTCTGGCCCCAGTTCTAAGCGAAACCAGGCACTGCTCATCATCTGCCCAACACCATCCCAGCGGTGAAGCATGCTGGTTGCAACATCGTGCTTTGGGGTGAATTTCTGCAGCGGAGCAAAGCACAGAGAGATATCCTGAGTAAAAACCTGGTCCAGAGTGCTCAGGACATCAGACTGGACAAAAGGTTCACCTTCCAACGGGACAATGAGCCAAAGCACACAGCCAGGACAACCCAGGAGTGGCTTAGGGACAACTCTGTGAATGTTCTTGAGTGGTCCAGCCAGAACCCTGACTTAAACGCAGTCAAACATCTCTGGAGAGACCTGAAAATGGCTGTTTACCAACGGTTCCCATCCAACCTGACTGAGCTTGAGAGGGTCTGCAGAGAAGAATGGCAAAAAAAATCCCCAAATCAAGGTGAGCAAAGCTTGTTGTGTGATACCCAAGAAGACTCAATGCTTAGTGCTCAAATTTGTGCTGACCCACATTGTCCACAAATATTCCAAAAGAGGGTATATCAAGACTGAAAGCAACAGAATGAATGTTTCATGCAACATATAAACTTTTCACTGAAAATATTTGTTTTTCATGTGTAACCCCTTTGTAACCACCAACATTTTAATTCATAACAGTAATTTAATTGCATGTTTTTCTCTCTATAATTGTAACTGATTAGTTTCATTTATTTTGTTAGTCAACTTCTGTAGTTACTCCCCAACACTGCAAACAGCAGATGTCAGTCAGCACGCCACCAGTGTGATGAAGCAGGCTGGAGTCAGACTAGAAAGCTAAGCACAGTACTGCTGTGGATGGGAGCCAGCAAAAATAAAAATAAAAGTCCCACTTTCTATATCAGTTTAGGTGTATGCTACATTGAGAGTATTTTCTGCTGCTTACCTTTCCATCATACAGCCTGTTTTGATTTCCCCATTTGAATTTACTGTCTGCCATTTAGGCACAGTGGTAAAAAATACTCTCAACATAGCATGCACTTACACAGATAATTATTTTTTAACATTGTTAAAATATGTTTTGTTGAGGACCTCTCTGCAGCAGTACAGTGCTTAGCTTTTATCTCAGACTCCAACGTCCTTATCCAAACTGAGGGTGTGCTGACTGATCTCTGTAATACAGTCTATGAATAATATACCCCACTTCAAAAACTCCCAGCTTCCTTTAAGGTTATAAAAAACACTCAACATCACGTTCACTCACGACTCGGTAACATGAAACATACAAAAACTGGTTTTATTAAGTCTCAGGTTATAGCTGTCAAATGCAAACATGTATTCCACAAAAATCCAGGTTAACTACAGAGAACAGATACTGCTGGCTGTGAGTGCAGAACTACAGTAAGAGCTAACTGAGCAGAAGAGACCATAAAAAAAATCACAACACGTCAATGTAATATGTACAAATCCTAGAGCACAAAATAACTGCATTTGGTCACTGTCGTAAACTGGTAAAATTCAACAGAAAGGGGGGTTCAATTTAATTCTCCAACAGGATGCAAAAAATTCAGAATATTTAGGGGTTATTTTCCAACTGGACAAACTTATCCGTGATATCATACGTAACATTTTCATGAGGCAATTTTGATTATTATACTTCCCAACTTCAAATCCTGGTTTGTTGCCCTTATAGGACGCTGATATTTTGAAACTATCTGGTTATGGCACACAGCGCACACTTACAATGTGGCATTCGAAATTAAGGAAAAAAAACAACAGTATTAGTGGTGCCACTTGAATAAATAACAGCTGTTAAGATCCGCATGTGTCCTTTTTATCCCTAAAGCTGAATGTCGAAGTCACCTCTTCACCTCAGAATCGTTTAAACAGTACTACACTATTACGCAGGCAAATCAAAGGCAAAAATCATACAAAGGCCAAAAATAAGCGTTACATTTATTGTACCAGAAATGCACGTGTGGGAGTGAATAGTGAAGCAGCGACATCAGAGTTAATGCAGTGTCAAAAATACTCAAGCACCAGAACAAAGCATCAACATTGTTGTAAAGTATATCAACAGTCTCCAACTTCTCTGTGGAGGCAACACAATCTGGCACGTTTACAGACACATGGAATATTTCAGATGAACTGACTCGGCTGATACTGTATGTGGCTGTTGTGTCTCATTTGGTTCTCCTTGCTGAATTTCATTACCTGAAAGCCCTCTGCATCCCGCAGGAGCTCTCTGCTAGAAAAAAGTCCTCTTTTCTTACAACAAGACATAGAAAAAAATGTAGAAAAAAAAAAGAAATATGAATGGCCCAAAAGATCCAAAAGGGCTTAGCAGTCGCTTCTCCATAGCTTGATGGTTTTGTCATTTTCTAAAGCCGCAGATGCGATGATGTTCTCTGTCGGGTGGCAGGCGGTCGAGATGACGACGTCTGAAAAGAGATGAGAAGGAAAATTGAAAGAGCGCTAAGACGGACATGACAGTTTTATAAACACATTAGAAGGAATACAATTTATTTGCCCAAAGCCACAAACATCTGGTTTAAAAATAATAATTTGGCTACTAAAAGACAGCTGACACTAAAATATGTCACATTTAAAGCCAACTCGAGATTTTTAAAATCAGTGCGTTCAGAAAGAAAGTTAAAGTGTGTCTCTTGTACCTGTGTGACCCTGGAGTTTCTGCACGATCTCCTTCGTCTGCAGGTTCCAGATATAAACCATGTTGTCCTCGGAGCCCGACACGATCCACTGCAAGAGAGCAGCCACTTAGCTTCAGTTACATTTAGCTGCACGCGTCAATTATTTATTATTTTGCAAACTGCGCGGGTGAGGCATTATTACCAAGCAGTGTTTGTTAGAACATTGTTTTAACACATACTCATAGCAACGTATGTTCTTACCTTTCCACCAGTGACGGAGAAATTAGCAAATATGCAGTACTTCTCATTTTTGTGTCCCGTGTATGTTTTCAAGCACTGAAATGTTGGAAGAAAAATGAAAGTTAACACACGGGCAAAACTGCAACAAATGTAAGTAATGCAATTGACTCAGGAATAAGATGAGTTACATCGTAATATGCTTACACAAGACTAGTTCATATTCATTTGTACTTTTCAAATAAAAAACAACAGTCTGTAATATGATTTTTGCAGAATATTTAAAAATGAATTATTAGTTATTTACCTTTCCTTTGCTGTAGTCCCACAGCTTCAGCGTACTTAAAAGTAAACACATACAGAAATGCAACTGTTAAAACAACTAGCATTGAAACTATGATGTAACTATATAAAAACCAATAGTCTTTTAATCATATTAGATTTAATGTACATTGTCTTTATATTGAACTGCAGCAGAGGAAAACTTATTACAGGGTTATAGCGCCCTTTGCTGGTGAGAAACTTCAACAACATGATGGTCCACCCTCTCAAATACAAAGAAGCATTGACTTTACTGCAGGTACGATATACTCACTTGTCCAGTGTAGCAGCCAGGATGTATTTCCCGTTGGGCGAAAACTTCACAAATGACACAGGAGGGTTGTCATCATCTATTGTATAGAAAACAGTAGCATTACAATCAGCACGCAAACAAGGACAAACAATATCTAAACAGTTAATATAGTGTCTGCAGAGAGAATTCAACCATGTTGACCTTTTCACATATTCTATGATGCTTCATTTCAGACAGAAATAGAATTTTACGTCTCTACTTCACACCACATACTGAGCAACTTACCTATGAGTGTCTTTAAACACTGCCCTGATGCCGTGTCCCAGATTCGGCTGGTAAAGTTAAAAAAAGGAGAAAAAAAGTTATTTAATTAATGGTTATTAAGATATTTCAATGTCAGGTAATGCATCAAACATACAAAACCTTGTGTGTCTTATTGAACATGTTTTTCTGTCTTTGTGCTCTGTTGACACAGAATCCTGATTTTTTTTTTTCCTTTTCTTTTTAAGAGCCAGCAGTGAAAGTGATAAGAAATGTGAAACAGAACATTTATTCCTTTATGAAAGAGAATGTTGGATCAGGCTAGAGCACCACAAATATGTACAGTGGGAAGTGTTGCCAGGCGAACCAGACGAGCTTGTTTCTGAGCTTGTCCACACAGACAGACGCAGGCACATGAACTTGGATGCAATTTTAATGAAGTTCAAACATTTGTATTCTGTTGTCATGTAGTGTTTAAAGTCTTTAAGTAGGATACTGTGTGTGAGCATAGCATTTTAGAATACTGCATCAACAGCTGAAAAGTAGGAAAACTGGTTTATGTAAGTACATAACTGCATGCACTACCGGGACAAATACGTTTTTAAAAAAATCCATTAAGTGTTAAACTGAGTGAGCCATAATCTGCTAATGAGAGCAAAAGCTTGACTTTTTCCACAACTACTTTTAGAAAATGTACTATTACTGAGGGCAAAGGGCATCATATTTTTCTCACCAAAGGCCGTCGTAGCTACTGGACACGATCAGGGAGCCGTCCCTGTTGAAGTGAACCTGCAAGCCGAGACAGATCATATTACTGTTACCATGTTAATCTAAGTCTCGAAATTCCTCAAATGTCAAGAATAAAACAATAACTTACAGCTGAGACGGGGTCAGAATGAGCAGGCAACGTTTTCAAACACTTCCCGGTCTTCACGTCCCATATCCTTACACTCTCATCAAACTAGAAGCAAAAAAAAAAAAAATAACCAATCACGTTTCACTTTACAAACCCGGACAGAGACATGCTTCTAATGCTCAGAGCGAGTGCTTTAGCAAAGGTCGAACATCTGCTTTCCATTTACTGCTTTGTTTTTATGCCAGGAGCTTCGTACTCACCGATCCTGACACGATGAGATTGGACTGGGGGTTGAAGTTGCAGCAGAACACGTAGTTGCTGTGACCTTTTAGAGTTTTTAAGCATTTCCCCTAGATGAAAGGAAAAACAAAAAAGAGTTGAAATGTCACATTCTCTGTAACAAAAAGGAAAAACTGCATTTTATTCAATGCCAGTATTAGACCAAGGTCAGCATGTTAACTCTGGGAGTAACTTCAGCTTTAATGGTGATGAAAATTTTACTTTGACAGAAACCGCAGACATGAACCTTGAGAGTTTTCATGGATTTCAAACTTCATGAATGTTAAATGTTACAAGGCAGCTGCAGCCGGTGTGTAGACAAGATCTTCGACCATGTTTTTTTCAGCGGTCCTGTGAAGCCCTGACAGGTAGCATGATCTGATTGTACTGATACGATAACTCATTATCTTTTAATCAATCTGCTCTCTTACCGAACTGACGTCCCAGATTTTCAGGGTTTTGTCATCCGATGCAGACACCAGCAGGTTGGAGTCAGAGGACCAGGCCACGTCTGAGATACCCTGCGCATTCATTGGAAACAAATTAGGAACACAGAGGCTCTGATTCTGACAGCGAGGATGGAACCAATGTAAGTAGAGTAAATAATAAATACATGGCTCATTCCAAAGTGATTTATTGCGACAACTGATACTCTAAAATTTAAATTTCATAATGCACAGCGCTCTTTATTTTTGGTCCGCTTTTAAAATCTTTATCATGCTACAACAACTCTGCATGGGTAAAAACAGGGCAAATAAAAAAAGTTAAAAAAAACTAACAAACACAAACACAAATGGAGAATCTGTGAAACTCACGAGTTTGTGTCCAGATATGGTTTTCTCAAACTTGCCGTCATATGCTCCCCAGATTTTGATTAGTTTATCAGCAGCTGTAGAGACAAAATACACAGGAAATGAGTGTTGCTACAGCCTCTGCAAATCTAGACTTACTACTCTGAACAAATGTTTCACAATGTGGCATAATAATGACAAAGGCAAAAAATAAATAAATCTTGAAATAGTACATAGACTGAAAGAAAATGAATTGGCAACTATTTTAATAACTGACAATTGGGGAATTTAGTGAATACCTTTTTTTAACCATTTTTCTTTTTACATTTCATGGACTCTGATTAATCGGCAGATAAACTGATAATGATACTAATTGTTATTACAGCCCTAATATATACCACGGTCCATATGTGGTTTATAGAAAACATCAGAGAAAATGGTAAAAAAAAGAACTTACACGAGCTGGCGAGCCATTCTCCACTTGGACTGAATTTGACAGAGGAGACGGCTTTGGTGTGGCCTGCTAATGTGAATTTCAGGCTGTAGTTTGGCTTGGCAGGTGCAGACTGTAAATTAAAAGCAAACATTACATTAAAAAAATCTCCCCCTGATGTGTGACAAATAGGCAAACATAAATGTATGAAACATTACATAAAGGATAAAGTAAGCAAAGTGGGCAATCAAAGCAAATACTCGAGATATTAAGAAAATCCAGACCTTGCTTTGACTGGCGGATGCTGATGGGACAACTGGAGGTTTCGTGTCTGTCTCTGGTTTCTTATCTTCTGTTGCCATGGTGAGGAAATGAGCATCTATTTATCAGGATCCTGAAACAGAAGAAACAGACATTAAAATAAGTTAGTACTTAAATTATTTTGAAGTCTGCCAGCACTGTTGCATTCACAAAAAAACCTAAGTGAAAAGTATCTCACCAAGTGCAATATCTGAGGATTTAAAAGACATGCAGGGTTTAAGTATCTGCTATTATTCATTCAGCAAATAGCCAAACAGAGTATAAATGAGAGAAAATGGTTGTAATGGTTGGCCTACGAAATGATTAAAACTGTAACACTAATTTCACCAGTGCATGCACGCATCATTTAATTCAATGCATTTTAACTGCACTTTACAGCATGTGCCAGATTTAACTGTCAACGTGCTCAAACTGATATTTATGCTAATCATGTAGGCTAACTATGACAGCTATTTCAGCTATCTGCTCTTTCAATGAAACAATTCAGAGCTTTGCGACCACTTGGAAAGATACTACGTGTCTCAATAAATGTTGTAATAACTGGTTAAGTATGCCTATGTGCAGTCTTTAGTTGTTAAAAAGACAAACTGTGTGGCTGCTTTCTACTTCAGCATCGCGTTATCTATGTATTTTGTTAGCTCTATCAGCTAGCAACAAGCCAGCTAACATTTACAAGCCTTATTGGGGTTAAAATGATTAAAGGGAGTGATTTTATACAGTCAGCTACGACTATAAGAGTAGCTAGTTGGTATAAATGGCAAATAATTCGAGTTGAAATACAAAACTTTTGAGAGAATAGATATTAAACAAAGGACGACACGGACTCCCTTCCATGGCTAGTTCAACTCTTACAGTAGCTACAATCATACTGTACATATTGATTTCTATATTTAAGATTTGAAGCCCGACACAAAGGCATAAAAAGTCGATTTTAAATCCGTTGTTTTGATCCAAAAGCTAATAGCAGTGTGGTCATAAAGCCGTCTGCTTCAGATGCATTGATGCTGTTGACAAATTGGCTGAGCAGCCACGGAGGGGCCCTCCATTCAAACAATGAGGATTCAGTCACAAGCCGATACTCACGGGGATTTGATGCAGCCTCGCGGTCAAACTGGTGCTCCTCGTAAAGATTGGACGGAGAAATAAACGTATATTTATTCAGACGATCATGGAGAGCGCATGCATCAAACAGCTCGCTCCTGGATGTTTGCCTGCGAGGAGAAGCGGGGAATGTGGTGTGGTGGTAATTCTTTGCGCATGCGTCTTACTCTCAGAAGAAAGGGAAGCCACTGAGGGACAAAAAGTGTCATAGCGTCACTTTGGTTTTAGCAGTGGTTTTACTTTTTAACCTCCTGAGATTAAAGGATTTTTATTATTATCGTGTGCAGCAGTATATCAACATTTCACAGGACAGTCAGATCGTTGTAATTGAAAAGACTGTTTATTGGAAAAAAAAACCCAAATTTTGCATTCTGGTTGGTTTGTGCAAATGTTTTGGGTTTTTTTGGCAAAAAAAATTTAAATGAGACATGTAGAATTTATTTATTAATTTATTTACCAATTTAATGATAGTCATTTACCTATTTATTTTATTTTTATTTATTTGGATCCCCATAACCCACTACCATGGTAGAAAGTACTCTTCATGGGGTCCATGCAAGTAAACATGACATCATAAAATAAATCAAAATAAATTAAAACAAATGAAAAACTAAACTAAACTAAAACTAAAGTAAAAAAGAACAAAAATCAACAAGAAAACAGGAAAACTACAAAAAAACACCCACCAATCCAAAAAAAGGATAAATTGATAACAATGAAAATAATGTTGACAATAAACATTGACAGAATAAAGGGATTTTGATAAATTAGCACTACTTAAAGCTTAGATCTTTATCTTTATTTAACAGCAGTGTTTGTACCAGATAATGTGTTCAAGGGACGTCGAAAATTTGAAAATCCAGCTATAATTTCTTTTTTTTTTCTACTTTCTGGATCTGACAACTGGTGTTATTTTGGTGAGCTAAAATAAATAAACAAAAACATATAAAACACATAAAACATACCCTGGTTTGGAAGGCATCAATAAAATGAATACAAAATACATCTATTTCAAGATGCATGCACCTCCTTTAAACCAAAATAAAGTACATAAGTAGCCCCCAGTGTATTGAATATATATATATTTCTTGCAGCACAACTCCCTCTCATAAATAACCAACAGTCCCTTATAATATTAGGCTCGACACACTCCAGTCCAGTAGATGGCGATGTCCACCTCTGTTTACAACCCGCCAGTGACGTCACCAGAGAAGAAGAGCTCATGCAGGTTTGTTTGTTTGAGTCAGAAAGTTTCCAAAGTTGCTGCTCTCCGAAATTGACTCGACTTTGTAGTTGTGTCTCTGTGTGTAGCAGCCTCTTTCTGACGCTGAGCAGCCTCTGAACTCTGCTTTCAACGTGTATTTTCAGGAAAACGAGTCAGTAAAAACTCCACTAGGTTCACTGACAGTTTCAGGGAATGTTTGGGGTTTTTTGCCGTTACTCTCCCATCATACCCTGCGACACCCTGTTGCCGTTATGCGAAGGTAACAGGTAAACTTGTTTGTAAGGTAGCTTTGCTAAAACTTTGTGCTGAAACTGAAAGCTGGACTGTCGGACTTCTTTGTATGCAGCATCTCTTGTAGGCAGCATGGAACTAATTATGGTAACGATAAACGTTATTCATCATTTTGTAATGTTTGACGCCGGTGTTTGTAAGTTGGTGGCCCTGTCGACGTTTCCTCTCGCCGGCTAGCTAGCTTAAATAAGTAAGTTAATGTTAAGGTGTAGTGTGTATTTATGTACCAAGATAACTCTTTGCTATCTGTCCACCGTTAAGTCAGCTGTTATAGTAGTATTTCAAGTCATGTGAAAGCCAGTAGGTTTATTTATTGCCATAAACTTAAGTGTTATTTAGGCTACTCGTTAAGCTACACTGTCTCATGTTTAATAGCCATGCTTTAACTTCAAAATCTCTGACTTTTAGCCCCTTTTTTGTCTTATTTCCTGTACAAAGTGATAAAAAAAAATGCCCCAGAATCACATATTATACAAATAAAAGTAAAGCTTCAATTACATTTTATATATTGAAAGACCAATAACAAACTGCATGAATCAGGGTTTCGGCAGATCCTTAAAAGGCCCTTAAATTCATTGAATTTGTTAATCTTAAAAATGAAGCCTTAATTGGTATTGAATTGTCTTAGCTAATTTTTACAAACGTCTTAAAAAATGCTCAGTCATGGGTCATAGGATTTTATTAATGCTTATTTTTCTGATGTTGCTTTGTGAACTTTCAAAATAAGTGGTAACATCTTATGTTAATATTGTTATTATTACTATTAGTATTAGTAGCAGTAGTATTTATTCATTTATATATTTATTTAATTATTTAGTGATTTATAACATTTGCCAAATTCCTCTGGCATGAATGTCACCAAAAAAAAGTCATGCTTTATGTTAAAATAAATATTTGGGCAAAACTGTCCCTGTGCCTAAGCAATTTATGTCGGTTCATGTTTTGTTTTTAATTCAACATTGGTTGCTGTAAAATTGGTTTTCAATTTCAATCCAAGAAGCATTAAAAATTCTTGTGTTGAATCTAACTTGCCTTAAGCTGTACGAACCCTGCTAAATAATTCAGCTACCACTCACAAAGGCTTTCCTTGGCCTGTCCAAAAATACACCTGAATCACTCACAGGAGTTGCAAAACAAGCTGGCATAAACGCACAAGTCAGTAACATTCAGCTGTCAATGTAAAACCATCCAGACAGATTTATTAATGAAAGCTGACCGTAACCATCTTGTGAACTTCAAATATATTTATATTACATGCTGAGTTAAACTCTGGCATTTTATCTCAGTATGGAGTCTGCTGTTCTTTGTCTGTACCAGTTGTCAAAATGTAGACTTAATGCAGGGTGTCTGTAGGTCCTTAAAAAGTCTTAAAATGTATTGAATTCAATTTTATAAATATTAGGCTTTAAAGGTCATTAAATAGTTTGAAAATTTGGGTATTCTGTTATGACCTGTTTTTTTATATGACACTGTTGTATACAAATTTGAAAGTAGATCAACCATAGTTGCATTAGGCTTATCAGTACAGACTGCTTAATGAGGAATGATTTGTCACCACACTGTAAAAACGCTGTTTTTGTATCAACAGATCAACTTGTCTGGTATGAAAACGTTGACTGAAGTGAGCTGGCGTTTTCCTCGGAGCCTTCGATGAGCTGACAGACGAAAACTACAGAAGATAACAGAAACCCTCAGAGGTTGAGTTCGCTGCTACAATCATGTCGGCAGACACAGAGCCGGACCCCCCACAGTTTGTGAATCCTCCGCCTCCTGAGGTGACCAACCCCGACAGGCCAGGCCGGAGGACCAACCAGCTTCAGTACATGCAGAATGTAGTGATCAAGTCCCTGTGGCGGCACCAGTTCACTTGGCCTTTTTACCAGCCTGTTGATGCAGTCGCTCTTGGACTTCCGGTGAGTAGTTTGCAAATGTTGTCAGTGTTCCTCAAACCTTTAAAAGTCATTTAAATCCAGCATTTATCACAACATATTGCAGCATGTAGTGTTTGTTGTTAGTTTTTATGCCACAGGATAGGCGATGGCTGTGGCCAGAGACATTGTGTTTTTGTGTTCTTCGTTCGTCCATCCGTCCCATTATCATGAACACTATATCTTCAGAACATCTTGAGGAAATTTCTACAAATTGGCATGAATGTTCACTTGGACTCAACAATGAACTGATTACATTTTGGTGGTCAAAGGTCACTTTGACCCCGTCTGTCACATTCTCGTGGATATGATATCTCACAAAAAAAACTTGGGGGAATTTTGGCACAAACGTCCACTTGGACTTAAAAATTAACTGACAAGAATTTGTTGGTTGAAGGTTAAAGATCAAGGTTACTGTGACCTCACAAAGCATGTTTGTGGCCATAACTCATGAATGCATATGGTAATTATGACAAAATTTCACATGATGAAGTGGTGACATTTTATTTCCAAAAGGTCGACGGTAAACTTCAGTATGACAATATAATGTAAACTGTAAGTGCAACCTGAAATACAACCGACATACAACCATCAGGTGGTAATTCTGTTTTTTTAAATTATTTAATTAATTTATTTTTGTGTGCAAAGAACAAATAAATGTATGCTTTTTAAGGAAATCAATGACAATTGGACAGTTTAACATTAAGTATTTGCTAGCAATTTTTAATGTAGTTAACCACCTGCTGTGATTTTGCAAGTCAAAAACTTGTAAAAACTGTAAATCTGCTTTTTGTATTATGGCACTGTAGTGGTAATTGTTAAATATTCTTGTTAAAGTCAGTTAGATATTTGCAACCAAATACAGTTTTTCAGTTTAAACAAAACTGTTATTTACAAAGAAATCAAAGTGCCATATTTGCTTTGGACACCTAAACCAGACTCGTTTTTTTTACACAGAAACTCTCATATATCTGTCATCCATCTAAAACGTATAATGTGATTTGTCTTGTTTTATTGAAAAAGGTCTGTTTTCTTCTTTTCTATCACTGAAGTAAAACTGCCTCTAAATCCTTAGATTTCCTCTGTTTTTGTTATTCTTTTGTTGCTGCTGTTGTTGTCGTCTGTGTTTTGTTCATCCCTGTTTTTTGTTTCTCTCTTGGTTGCGGTTGTCTCCTAATCCTCATGCACACCCAATTTAAACAACACAACACAGTGAGTACAGAGACCCTGAAATGTGGCATTACACTCAGCCACAGTCTCATCTAATATTTATGAAGCCCATAACATAACAAATAACCCAAGAATTTTCTGCAATAACCTTGAATGTATAGCACTCCGTTTTTATGCATGTCTATACATGGTAGTCAGCAGTTAAATAATGACATAATGCTTTTAAGTAGCTACTACAATTATGTAATTTAACTAATTGATTAACTAATTTAAAAATGACTATTTCTTAAGTAGTCCCCACTGCGGCTCTTAATTAGTCCTCATTAAAAAGTGGTGGATTATTCAAAGTTATAATCCAGACACTGTTTTGGAATGAGATTCATCCAAAACTGTCTGCATGGCTGAATACCTTGTGGGAGAATAATTTCAGTTTTTTACAACTTACATCATTTTGGTTTGCATTTTTGTCAGTTATGATGACATTGTCTAATTGCTGAGACCTGTCAACATGGTGACATTGATACAACAAAAACAGATCAGGGAAGAAACCCAGGTAAAAAGATGATCAGACAGGTTGTTAAAAAAGCAAACATTTTAGCCAGATTATCTGAAATATTTTGTAAGGAGGTAAAACTGAAAGTGAACTCACCTTAAAGGTCTTTAATGATACCTCATTTCACAGGAAACTGTGCTATACTATCACCTCAAGAATATTTCTAGGATTAAAGGTCTGATGTCGCAGCAGGACCTTGAAAAACTTGTCCATGCATTTATCTTTAGTCGAGTTGACTACTGTAACAGTATCTTCTCTGGTCTGCCTAAAAAGTCAATCAGACAATTGCAGCTGATCCAGAACGCTGCTGCTCGAGTCCTTACTAAGACCAAGAGAGCGGATCACTCCAGTTCTGAGGTCTCTACACTGGCTCCCTGTCTCTCAGAGAATAGACTTTAAAATTCTCTTGCTAGCATATAAAGCACTGAATGGTTTAGGCCCAAAATACATCAAAGACCTTCTAGTCCAGTATGAACCATCAAGACCACTCAGGTCATCTGGTGCAGGTCTGCTCTGTGTTCCAAAAGTCAGAACTAAACATGGAGAATCAGCATTCAGTTTCTATGCTCCGTATATCTGGAACAAACTACCAGAAAATATCAGGTCTGCTGAGAGTCTGAGTTCTTTTAAGTCAAGGTTAAAGACTCACCTGTTCACTGCTGCCTTTGACTAAAAGGCTTTTTACTTTTTAAATTTTATATTTTACTTCGAAACTCTGCACTGCACTGTTTTCCCACTTTCCCACTTTCCCACTTTTTTTTTTAATCACCTTTCACATGCTTCTTTTATAATGTTTTAAATGTGTTTCCTTTCCCCCTGTTGTTGTATTTCAATGTTCTGTGTGAAGCACCTTGAATTGCCTTGTTGCTGAAACGTGCTATACAAATAAACTTGCCTTGCCTTGCCTTGCCTATAGATAGGTATTAATTTAACAGTCTGCGCTCGTTTTCACTTTCAGTTCCAAATAAATTTAGCTAATCTGGACTGATATGGTCAGAACTATCAAAATAAGAATAAACTGGAATGATCCTGCCAGTGGAAAACCTTTAAGGTTTGCAGGAATTGTGCAATAATACATTTTTCTTCATCAGATTCTTTTGAAGATGTGGTGAGAAAAACATGCAGTAAGACTACATCCATCTGACACGTTGACTCTTTTTTCTTATTCAGGATTATCATACAATAATAACGTCTCCCATGGATTTGGGAACCATCAAGAAACGACTGGAGAACAACTACTATTGGAGCGCGGCCGAATGTATGCAAGACTTCAACAGGATGTTCACCAACTGCTACGTGTATAACAAGGTGGGAAGCTTCACGACTGGAAATGCATGGTGCTAATTAGCCGTACAGAAACTGAACCCTCATAGATCTCCCTCTGCCCTCCAGCCTACAGATGACATAGTGCTGATGGCACTCGCCGTGGAAAAGGTTTTCTTGCAAAAGGTCGCTCAGATGCCACCGAGGGAGGTGGAGATTTTTCCTCATGCTGCCAAAGGGAAGGGCAAAAAAAGTAGCACTCAAGGTAATGAACTCACACGTATGAACACAGGAAACAATATTTCAGGCTGCTTCACATTTTTATAGTTATTAGAGATAACAGTCGTTTCAATCGAAGGAAGGTTTTGCATGCATTGAAGGGATGCTGAGCACCTTGTACATAGGTGTTGGTTTTTGGCTTGTGATCAGTTAACCCTTTGACACCTGGAGCTGCATCCCTTTTCTCATGCTACTTTCAGATGCCTTTCACAAGTATTTAAAGCTTTGAATCCAGAGCAGGTTGGTTGGTTTCTTTCCAAAACATGGGGAAAATGGCAATGAGCAACTTGTTAAGAAAAGTTCCACAAATCGCAGGGAATAATTAGATTTAAAAAAAAAAAAAGCTTTTAAAAGCAAGTGGAAAAAAACAAGGGAAAGCTGCATTTAATTGTATTATTATTTATTATATAGGGTCCACGTTGAAACATATAGAAGTTGTCCTTTAAGTTGAGATGGTGTGAAGCATATGCTTTTGCAGTAGTTGTATACAGTTTAGGGACAACAGGGTAAGTTGGATTTGTGAGAAAGTTAAAGAAATAAATACTTTTTTTTTGTTAAATGAAGTAGAAATAAAATAAAATATGACTCAAATTAGGCATTTTTTTACAGCCTATATTCTTTATAATAAAAGTCAAGATGCTGAACCAAAATCTCCCTTAAAATGTATTTTTGTTTAATAAAGCCATTAGAATTATATAGGTGTGCAAAACACTTTTAATTTTATTGTGGTCGTTTGTACTAGTATGCTTTATTGTGTGCATAAAAAGCTGCATATTTCAGCCTGCATGAACATCACTGTCACCCTAAAGTCTGTGACAGTTCAGCCAGCAGCTGAGATTAGCTGCATCAGCGACTCTCAGCCCCTCTTCTTTATCCATTCTGTTTGAAGACACTGCTCAGTGCTCCAAACTTTATAGTTTCTACCCCGAGGGTCCTCTTGAATTTAGCAGTCAGTGAAATTGGGTTTCTCCTTAAGTGTGTTTTTCTCATTCCACCTAAATTATAACATGCACCGGTAATGTATACGGCTATTAGCACAGTAATGATGGGTGCAACGCTAATCCGTTATGCATACATGTTGGAGTGCAAACTTTACACAAATTTACTACCACAAACAGGTAGATGTGCTTGCTTTTCAGAAAGCAGAAGGGGGAAAAATCTACACAGAGCGACACAGAAATATGATTGATCTCATTAGCTTGGATGAAACACAAACACTGGATGTTTTTCACCGCTTCTTGTGGTCACAAAAAACGAATAATGTAAAAATCTAAATGCTTTTTTCTCTTTCTTTTCACTTGTGTTTCACGCAGGTGGGCAGAATGGAAGTATGACGACATGTTCCTCAGTTACAACCTCCAGTTCGTCCTCAATGCCCGAATGCCCTTCACAAACTGCCTCAAAAGTGAGTTTATGTCTCTGACCCTAAAACATATCTTTTTTTTTAAATCACAGAGCATTTTTTCTTATTGTGGTGTTCTTTTTTTAACCAATGAAGAAAGGGCTGAAGCGGAAGTTCAACGCCAACACTGATTTGTCCTCAGCAGTCATAACCAGTTTGAGTGATCCATCGGGAAGTAAGAGGAGAAGTGAAAGCCGAGTCAGCAGTCCCTCTGAGAAGCACTTTGGAGAAAAGGAGTTGCCACAGCGAGAAAGTGAGCAGCTCAGTTATTGCAACGACATCCTGAAGGAAATGCTGTCTAAGAAATACGTCGCCTACGCCTGGCCTTTCTACAAGCCCGTCGACGCCGAAGCTCTGGAGCTGCACGATTACCACGACATCATCAAATACCCCATGGACCTCGGCACTGTTAAAGTATGAACTGCATACTTTTCATGCACAAAAACATTTTCTTTAATTTTTCCCAAATCATATTGACTTGATAGCTTTGACTTGTCATTTCCAGCAAAAGATGGAGAGAGGAGAGTACCAGGATGCACAAAGCTTTGCTGCAGATGTCAGGCTCATCTTTTCCAACTGCTACAAGTACAACCCTCCAAATCACTATATTGTCACCAGGGCCAGAAAACTCCAGGTGTGTTTTGAATTACATCATTTTAAAATGAGAGATTAAACATTTCTGGTTCTTTTGGCTCTGGTATCTTCTTCACTCATTTTGTCATTGTGTGTGTTTGTTTTAGGGCGTGTTTGAGCAGAAGTTTGCAAAGATGCCAGATGAACCTGTGGAGCTGCTTACGCCGAGGAGCGCCGGGTCCGCTAAGAGTGCAGGTTTTAGTGGAGTGGCTGCCAACAGCTCCTTCAACTTCGACAAATCAGACTCCACAGAGGAGCGTGCCACCCGACTTGCTGAGTTGCAAGAACAGGTGGGTGCAGAACAGGTGGGTTTCTACACAGATCCCTCACCTACACTCATCATTGTCTGCTTCTCCAAACCTGTTTGTTAGACATCTTTGTAACCATAGTAACTCTCAGCTTTGCAACTTTTTTCTACTTTCCTGATGGATTTTTGACCATATGTTCATGCTGTTAGGTAACTGTTCACTTGTTTACCATATATTAATGAAAATGCATCAGGTCCACATGCATAATTCCTACTTGATGCATGTCTAAGAACTGTATAATAGTCCTGCCATTGTGAGGTGAAGGGAAAAGAAATGATATTGCTTGATAAACAATGTTGTGTGGTGGGCCACATTAAGTATATTTTGAAAGTCATTTGCCATTTGAAATTGGTTAGAGGACCAATTGACCCTCGGGCCAGACTTTTGACATGCCTGGCATGGATGCAACCTGTAAAATCTCCGTGTGCTGTAAAATACATCAGGGTGAATGCAGTTTTCTTTAAAAAAGTCATAATGGCACAGTGGCTCAATGGTTAGCACAGCTGCCTCACAGCAAGAAGGTCCTGGGGCGCGAGTCCCTGCCGACCCAGGTCTTTTCTGTGTGGAGTGTGCATGTTCTGCGTGGGTTTCCTCCGGGTGCTCTGGTTTTCTCCCTCCCCTCCCATGTGAGGTTAATACACCTGTCAGTGCTCGTGACCAAGGCGCTGGCAGAAGATTTGAAGTTGGTCTCTGAGCGTTGCGCGCGGCTGCTAACTTCTCCGTAAGGGATGGGAAAAATGCAGAGGTTCATTTTGCTGTACAGCGTGCTTTTGACAGTAAATAATTATTCTTTCTTCTTCTTCTTCTAAATGTCTACAACATTGAGACATTTAACTGCATTTCTCCATCTTAATATTTCTATCTTGTCAAATTAGTCAAGCTCTTTTGCATAACGGTCCATATTTCTGATGTTACATTTCTTTAAACATACCACTGAACCTACTTTCTCTTTACTTTGTACGTGTGCTTACCTGTTTGCAAAATGTAGATTAACTGAGCTCACTCTAATAACCATATTACTACATAAAACCAACTTCTGTACTGGACTACTCATGTACTACACTTACCTTTATACTTAACCGGCAATGCTTGAATAAGAAAAGAAGGAAGCATTCAGTGTAAGTGTCTGATAGCTGTAGACACCTTTTGCAATGAAAATAAAGTTTTTGCATGAATTCAAATCTCTCTCTCACCCACACACTGAATCCAGCAGCTTCAGAAGGCCCCATTCATTTGCCAACATGAAAAGGGATTTGGTGTGCTGTTAGAATTTATCTGCTTCCATGACAAAATATTTCTGCCACCTCATTTTCTGGCTCTCAAACAGCGGCGAGAAATAGATGCATAAAGTATATCAGATGATGTGCTTTTTTCTTTCTTCGCTGACTCCTCTCGTTGTTTGGAGAGGATATTGTTGACTGATTAGATCTCGTGCTGATCTGGGCTTGGCCTGCCATCCAGTAAATCGCTCAATGAGACTTCCTTGTCTTTGTTCTTACACTTCCATCCCCATCTAACTTGCCAGTGCACAGCAACAAATTTCTTGCTTGATTCATAGTGCTGCTTTCTTTCCTGGCACTTTTCATTTTAATCTTACAATGTGGCACCACAAAAGCCAATTTCTGTTGCCACCCTACCAGCTCAAAGCTGTTCACCAACAGCTCTCTGCGCTCACTGAAGTCCCTGTGATAAAACCAAAGAAGAAAAAGGACAAAGACAAGAGAGAGGACAGCAGGCAACATAAAAGCAGGTAGGCCGTTTTAACTGAAGATGTCTATTTTTATACCATGCCGCTTCCATATAGAGACCTTTGACTGCTTTGCTGAATTTTAGGGAGTCGTGGAAGGAAAGCAAATGGGATTCAGAGGATGAATCTCTGCAGATGACGTACGAGGAGAAGCACCAGCTGAGCCTTGACATTAACCGGTTACCTGGCATTAAGCTGGGCCGTGTGGTGCACATCCTTCAGACACGAGAGCCCTCAATGCGTGGCACGGACCCAGATGAGATTGAGATTGACTTTGAGATACTGAAGCCATCCACTCTGCGGGAGCTGGAGCAATACGTGAGGTCTTGTCTTTATAAGAAGTTCAAAAAATTTCAAAGTAAGTATGACACTTTGCTGCCACCCTCCTTTGAATAATTTGATATTAAGGTGCTTATTACCCAAAACATTTCAATTCCATCAGCATCTGTAGCATTTAATCGGTGATGCTGCTTATTTTACTTCTCTTCATCCAGAAAAAAGCAGGGAAGCTGCGTCTCATCACGTCAACTGCAGCAGTTCGTCTGATTCTGCCACAAGCAGCTCGACTGACTGCAGTTCAGAAGACAGTGACTCGCGACAGCTATAATAATTTAATTTATTTCTTCTTTTGGCACAAAAAGAAAACACTTCACAGCTGTTAAACATGCTTATTTTTGTAGTGTCTGATAAGAAAAGCCAGAGACGGATATTGTATTTTCCAATGTTTGGAAAATTAAAGTTCCCATGCAGCTTTCTTTGTATTCAGTGTGGCTTTTCTCACTCTTTTATTTATAAATCGCAATATCCGTCTCTGGCTTTTCTTATCAGACACTATAAATTCACAACATGGCTGGATGACATGCTGCTGGGGCCCGGGCACATTTCATAACATCTGAGTTTCAACCAATATCCTGCCTCAGTCACTCATTCTGTCTGTACTGTTTAATTACAGCAGAGGCCTTTTTCAAATATTTCATGGAAATGGAGTCATGTTCTTTTTAAGTTGTAGTTCTTCCCAAGTAAAAAAAACTTTTTTTTTCTCTTACCTGTAGTGCTAGTTATCAATCTTGATTGTTTTGGTGTGAGTTGCAGAGTATAGGCAATATCGTCCATAGAGATGTCTACGTTCACTCAAATATAATGGAACTAGTTCACTGTATTGAAATCACAAAATGACAAAAAATTAATTAAAAAATCGGCAATGGATCTTTCAAGAAAATATTTATAGTCCCAACATAAAACTATGTAGATTAATGTTAACCTTGCAACTTCCATTTAGAATTTATAAGGAGCACATAAACATCTGAATTATTGTTTCTAACACGCTATGATGTACTGTAGGTCTAAGGAAAAAATAAATACTAGGCAGGACTAAGGAGAGGACAAGTCATTGAGGACAAATGGTTTATTTTCTTTTTCCTGTGTCTTATAGATGTAGCTTCCTTCTATTAAAACTTTTGCTTCTCAGTTATTAGCAGGACTGACATGCCAAAAATGAGCATAATTCATTTAAGTGATGAAAGTTGAATAGCTTTTCTTTATATTTATACTGTTAAAGGCACTTAATGCATGTAACAAGTCAAGTTCAGTTTTCACCTTTAAGTTTTCAAGTTTAAAATGTGTTTTTTTTTGTTGTTTTTTTTTTTACCTCTGTTTTTTATTTCATGAACAATTTCATTTGATGTTCACCTTTCTGGGTGCCATAAGTGATTATTGTTCCAAGCAGAACAGTCAATACACTGTTTAAAATTTACTGTTTTACAGTCCTGCTGAATGACCTTTGTAAAGGGCCACTTAAGGTTTTTGCATTTTGAAGTGTTTTGGTCCATTTGCAATGAATTGCTCATACTGCGTTCTTTTCAGCATGGTGTAGTGCCCTAACTTCCATTCATCCTTTTAACATCCTGGTATGACAGTAAACTTGCTGAGACTTGAGTTCAGTAATCCATCAAAGTGAACATCATGCCGGCTGTTATTTATGTCTCCTGCAGTTTTGGTGCATGGTAATGCAGTGCAGACCTTTGAAAATAGTCTGCTCTTAAAATAGTCTACTCTTAAAACAACGTTACCATGCAACAATAATAGACAAAAATAAAAGGGGAAATGATGAACTGTCAAGTCTCGGCTACTCGATGAGGCCTGGAAAATCATGTTCAAACTTCTGAAACAACTTGAAAAACACAGCAGGAATGTCTTTTGTAGTAAATGAACCACAATACGAAAAGAACAAAACACTGAAATGGCCCCTTTTGTAAGTTTTTGTTCCCAACGTCTTTGTGGGTTGTTTTTTTTTTAACAATTTTTGTTGCTGTTAAAGTTGTAATATAATCCTAATTTTTAATCCCTCAATTTAAGGTGAGGCTTTTCTGTTACTTTTTTTGTTAATAAAAGTAAAAGCACAAAGGTGGCCTTGTGTTTATTTAAAGGAGTAGGTGCAAACAGCCCTTAACATTATGCATTTTAGTAAACAGTGTGCTCCACTGTGAAAGACAGCCCTCTTGCCTGAAACATTTACTCCGCTTTCAGCTGGCCTGCCAACTGCTCTGCAGAAACTGGCACCCGCCCAGCTGACCACTTCAAACAGCTGGTGCCTCCACCCGCTTTACGCTCCATCAGATCTCAGTGCTTAACTCTTTACAACGTAGGCTGGGAGCGCCGGAGACGTGTGGTCAGGGTGGTGTGTATTACTAAAGCACTGACTCATATTGGCAGATAAGAGTACAGATCTGGATATCTGAGGCCCAATTGTGCTTGCAGTTCAGTAAACAACCACAAGATGGCTACCATACACTATGAAAAGCTTTATTGGCTTCAGTTTTCATGGTTTCATCTGTGAATTTCAGAAAAGACTGCAGATGGGACGGGTTATGTATGCTCAGTTCTGTGCATTTCTTTTTTAACATATTACTTTGCAATGCATTCCATCACCTCATAATAGTAATGCAGCTTTAATTGATTTTCATTAATTGGGAAAACTATATTAACCCTTTTAAACCTCAACTGATATCAGTTTTCTTGTGCTGCGTTCAGATGCCTCTCTTAAGCTATCTGACCCTTTCAAACTGATGCAAATTGGTCTTATTTCTTCCAATAAAGCCAACAAAGGCAATGGCAAACTTGTCAAGTAATGTCTGACAAATTACAAGAAATAAGTAAAATGTAACAATAAAATTACCTGAAAATTAATTTTAAAAAAGATGGGAGCATTATTAGAATCTAATCAAAAACTGGGGAAAAGCTGTCAAAAAACATAAACATACGATAAAAATATATAAAATAAACACTTTTTTTTCAGTACCTTTTTAGGTCATTTTCTTGTCTTCTCTGTATTAAAAAAAATAATAAAACCAATTTGCCCAGGTTTCAAGGGTTTAAGAAAGAACACTAATTAAAAAATACATTCGCTGAGTCACTAAGCATACTAAAGGCTCTTTTATGAAACCCTGTAAAAGAGTTCATAACCTAATATCAATTGTGTTGTCGGGAAAAAGGGATAATTCGGCATTTACACTCTTTGTTCTATCCTTGCACTGTGCATGTAGCAGGGAGACGTGCTCTTTGTGACCCGCACTCCCATCATGCCATATGCAACATGCCACTCAGCACTCGCCAACAACCTTGGGGTATGATTGATCAGTGCCATAACGTCAATGACAAGTAGTCATTTCTGCCACTTCTGGCCATCGCTCACGATGCATGAATCCAACACTAAAAAGACCACACACATGCAACTATTCAGACACTTAACACAAAACTGTGTTTGCTTTGATTAATGGATCTCTGGTTTTCATTTTCTTTACAGCATCTTGTAGAACATAAAGAAAAAAGGGGTTAGTCAGTTTGAATCAAGGGATGTAGAATGACCTGCACATGTATGCACTTCTGTACAGTAAACGATTTATGCTAATGTGACATATATCACGAATTGCCAATTAGCTGATGCTGTTCTCAATAAATGTAGTCTCTTTTTTGTATGCTCAGTAATTAACAAAATATATAGAGCTTATTAATTTATTTTTAAACCATTACTTATCCAAGAAGGTTGCTGAGTGTGTTACTTTACAGCACTGCACTGCATCACATTCACACACAGCACATATAGACACTACTGGGAGCTGCCAAGAATCTTACATATGCTTATACTCAGCAGTATCACTAGATCTTGGTACTTTACCATTTATGCTCAGATGTCCCAAGGTTTCTTGTGTGCTGTGTTCTTTCCTTGAATATTATCTGTTGGTTTTCTGTTGGAGGAATTACTGTGACTTCATAGAGAAAGCCATGACATGATGTTCTGACCTTTCGTTGTCTGTCTAGACATGGATTTTAAGAGCACAGATGCACTTTTCCTTTAACAACACAGTTTTCTTAAATTTCATACAGCTTCACATTTTGTCATAGCTGAATGCCAAACAGTAAAATCCTGCTGTTAACATGCTAGGATGCTGCAACCAACATGGGGAAATCATCAAAAGCACATGGTTAGGATTAACAAAAGCACATAGTTAGGATTAGGCAACAAAGGCATTGGTGGTTAGGTTTAAGCAAGACAAGCACGTAATTAGGTTTGGCTTTAAATTCATATGGGAGGTGAACACCAGGCTCACACTTGGCTTTAGTATCTTGCGCCAAAATCACTGAAAAAGCAGTAGCATTTGACAACTTTGGAATGAGAACGGGCTGGAAGGTTTGGACTTGTGAAAGTCCAGGAACACCACCCAGAACTGGTTTTATGACAAAGACAACCCCAAAGGATCATTTTTCCAAATGCCCAAAAACTGCATATACTATATGCTGAGTATATGAGGACATTGGCACACATAAAAACTGATTTTCAGGTGAATCTGTGATGACTAAGATCTGTTGGGAGTTGATGCGATTAAACTCTTGGGCCCAGAAGCCTGAGGCAAATTGGAAAATACAGAGACTTACCAAATCTGTCACTGAAGATGATAGTAAACTGCCTCAGGCTTTCTGGCTGTCCTGTCCACCGTAATGACTAGATGTGTGTAACTGCAGGATTAGGAAGGAGTCCTTCATGGTGAAAATAGTTAAAGCTCAAACCACTGTTCAGGAATCTTGAATTGTTCAGGGTTGAAGACCAATTGGTATTTTGCGTACAGGCTGTCTTTGTGGGTCACATATGTCTTTTCGTATTCCTGCAAATTCTGAAACCAGGCTTTTCTGTCTGGGTGTGAAAGACCCTGAATTGTTTGACGATGAATAAAACATTGCCTGTGTCATAGTGGACATCAGTTAGTTGTTGGCTTCTGATTCTTGAACTGCAGGCCTGAACCTCTCGTACAGAAATGATGAGCAGTAGCCATCATTTATACAGTTGATGCCCTAAGTGAGGCTGTGAACAATCAGTAACAGTTTGTATGTCTTTTTGAGTTGAAGCTGGCAGCTAAGGAAAGAAAAGTGGAGCCCATAGACAAAGCCCCTAACTCTGCAGTCTGACGTGTCTTCTACTTCATTGCTTTGACATGACTTAATTTACTTTTGGTACCAAGAGCTCTCATTACAGAATCTCCCTAACATCCTATCTTATCTTATTTCCTTTTCCTATTAGCGATTCAATTTTCTTAGTCATTTAGCTTCTGTTTTTAGCCTTGCCGTGACACTTTGGGACTTGCTCTGGTAAAATGAGGGAAAACAATGCATGGGATGTGACAAACTTTCTGATTGGCTATCATCTGTCATATTCAGACATAATAATGTGGTGAGGAGAAGGTGATAACATTAGAGGAAGAATTAGTATTTGAAGCACTATGACTGAAGAATACAGTTGAGGAAAACCTGAACAGTTGTTGGGTGTCAGAACTGAAACTCAGCCATTTTCATGTTGTGTTAGTGTTTATCTTGCAGGTTTGATTGGTGATGTGCAGCTAATGTGACTAGCTTCAATTGCAGGTTTAGAGGCTGAGAAAATATCAACTGCCAAGCGGATCAGCTTTTAGTTTATATGAATTACTAATCATTTAATCGTTTTTATTTTGTCAGACTCCTCATAGCTAAAATTTATATAATTTAGCTAAAATGCAGTGAAGTGGGTAGTCTGAGAGACCGCAGCGAGACCCTTTTCATTTTTACATTGGCAACCAGAGGGACATGCATGTTGTCAATTGCTCAGCATAGTGTAGTGTACGTAGTGTATGGCATAGTTTTGTGGTCTGCCATTCTTAAAAATCTGCGTTGAGTAAATTTAAAAAATGTGGTTGCTATTGAGGGTAGCTTGACTATTGAGGAATGGCATTTATATGCAGAATGTCCTAGGTCGCACAATTGATCGATTCTCTCTAGTCTGCAGTGTTTTAACTCTAACTTCTAATATTGGATCAGCTCACTTGGAACTTTGACCAAGTTGGCGCCAAAAAATGGCTAGGTACCAGGCACTATCCACAAATTTTGCTCATGGAAAACCAAATAAGAGTCTAATGGAGTAGAGCTTTGCTGTACTATGCGTTAGAAATGCAGCATTAGCAGCAAAAGTTGCAACACAGAGTGGATGCACCCTCAAATTTTGAAAGAATGCAGGGGAAGAACTTTGCAATTAAAATTCATCACCTCCAACAGCTCTTGGAAGTCTGCATTAGTAAAGAGTCATAGGCAGTGCAAAACTGCAGGTATCATTGTCTCTGCACTGCACTTACAAATAGTTGATATCCCCAGAGCCCCTTTCTTAGCTGTGCTGGTTGCTGGAGATGGCAAAAGATGTTTTTTTTAAGATCCAGTGCTGTAGTTCTGGTACATCATTCTGTATTCTGTAATCTCTGTACCTCTTGGCATTCAGTGGAGTTGAAATAATTTTGGATGGGAGGCCATTTTTTCACAGGCTGTTCCCAAATAGGCTGAGGAGGAAGATTCCTCTGACGCTGATAGATAGAACGCAAAGAGTCCACAATATTCTGTATCTGTAAAGAGCTGAAAGTGGTCTTTGAGAACCCCCTTGAGCCATATAAATTGATGATTTCAATGCATCCACTTGTACACCCCCCCACCCACACACACACACACACACACACACACACAAAACTCATTGTCTTTCAGGTACAGAAAAGCTCAGAATATCAGACTTTACTGCACTGCTCTGTGCTGCTTTATGCCTGGAGATAAATGAACCAAATTTGTTACGTCCCTGTGGGAATCTGAAGGTGGAAAGGGATGATTATGACTGAGTTGAGAAAGTAATGAGACATGACAAAGATGGCTTAACAAGAAACAGGTGGCATATTGATTTTAATGACAATTAAGTGATTAATTGACTAATTATGATTATTTTACGAACAAGGACTGACATTGGGAAATCTAATAAAGAGGAGAGAGACAGGGAAAGGAACAAGGGAAGAGCAGAAATAAAGAAGGGAACAAAACAGAACCAAAGTATCTAAATTGGAGAAGACAATAAGAAGACAAAAGGAATGGCAAAACGCTATTGGTGTTATGGTGATTTGGGTTTGGATTAGTATTCGCAGACATCATGGACAAGTTGTAGAGGGCATCTGAGATCTAGGTGTGTAGATGATTGTGTCCACAGAGAATGAGGGAATACATAGGTAAATTGATCTTTTTTTTCCACTAAATTATGTGAAGCCTGAAAAAATCTTTTCCTGTTAACCTAAAGATGAAATGTTTGCTTAAACTTGTATTACTCATTTTTCCTCGGCTGTAGCAGTGGAAACAAGTTGTAAACATAACACTGACATAACCTTTTACATTGATGTGGCAAGCTTGTTAAAAACAGGTGCTTAACTACATATCATGCAGACATTAAGCAACATTAGCATTAATTTTGAGTTGTTTTCATCCACCTGATGTCCACTTTGTCCAGTATGCACTTTCCTTTTCACTTTGTTTTGCCCACCATCAACCCTCAGGTAAATATTTGGCTCTTTAGGTGCTAAATGTTCCACAAAACACACCAGCTAGCCTCTTACTTTGTCTTTCTGTATGGAAAGCATTGCCAGTCATGGTAAAAGTAATGGTTTGTGTTGTGTGTTTTTGTTATACTCAGGTTAAATCACTTTGAAATCAACTTGAATCTTACCATAACCCCTTGAAAACAAAACCTAATCTTAACTACTGGGTGAGTAAATGTTGTAGATATGATGACAATTTCACATTGTCAGTTGATTAAAATAGAGGTCAACTGTATTAAAATGAAGCTTACAGAGTTCTTATACAGTTTGGAATTTAATGTGCAGACTATGAGACAATGGACCCTTGAGCACAGCACCACCTCTTCTTCAAGGGAAAAAGACACAGAGTCTTAGTGGTTTTGCCTTTTTTGTGTAGTTGTTTGGTATTTATTTGTATTCTTTATGCATCTTTTTGTGGTTCTGTATCTCTGTGGTCAATTTGAGGTCATTTTGGGGTGGTTGTGGTGTCTCTCTGTAGTTCCTTTGGATGGCTTTGTGGTCATTTTAAGTATTTTTCTGGTCAGTACATGTTTCAGTGATGTGAGTGACATTTTGCAGATGAAGGACAGTGGGGGCCCTTACACTATGGACCCCTGGGCCTGTGCTCAGTTGGCCTGTTTGGTAATATATCTACGTTAGTAATAATAGTAATAACAATAATGGCATTATGATTACTATTAGTGTTACTATATTATTATTATTATTATTATTATTATCTTCATAATCCTCATCACTGTTGTTGTTGTTGTTGTTGTTGTTGTTGTTGTTAGCAGTAGTGTTGTTATAACTATTATCATATTGTTATTATGGTTATTACTGTTGATGTTGTTGTTGTTGTTGTTGTTGTTATTGAAGGCATAGAGCACCAATTACAAATTTTTGATGGGTCTGTAGGCCTAAACCTCTGAGTGTGTGTGGTGGCTAGTGGGTGTCAAGCTGTAAAAACAGTGTATACTACATTTCCCATAATGAAGCTGGATAGTTTAAATGCCAGCAAACCCAATGCACCCAGTTTGTAGGGATGCCTTTCTGCTAAAAATGGCTGTGTAATACTTGCTCTGACATGTACATTTGGTGGACTGCCCCATTAATAATCCAAAATCATTGTTTTGATATAGTCCGGTGAGTAGTCACAATAATCCACTTCACACTGGGACGATGCTTAATAGCCTATTACTAGGCCACCCTCTACCTGCCAGCAGTCAATCACACGTGTATTTGATTGAAGTGTCCCTTTAATCCCCTTCCTCCAGTACCTCGCGCAGTGTGCGCTTCATCCGTCAGAGGGCGCATCCACAATTCCTAGCTCAAAAATATTCCCCGAAACTCACATTCTTGGAGTATGGAGCCACTCTAACGAAAGTGTGGATACAGTATTCAAGTTTTACCTTTTGCACGAGATAATCAGCGCGCGCTCAGCACCCGGGTCAACACCGCGCGAGGACGCTTTCTCCTCAGATTTGTGCAGCTTGGGTCGGAAGTTGGGATCGCTAAACATCTCCGTCCGAAAGGGAAACGAGGAGAGGGAGACGCGAGAGAGAGGACATGAACGGAAGGGAGGCAGAAATCACACACAAGCCGAGCTGTACCCACGCGTAACGCAATTCTGGGCGTGCAGAAAGACGCCAAACAAAGTAACGTTATCCGGATAAATGTAAACACCGATGTATATTTTTCCTTTGGACATGTTTCCGCTGCCGGGGAGCGTTGTTTAGACTGCTGTGGAAACAGGGATACCCCGGTGTTGTGGAAGGACCGCTCTGTGTATTATCTCCTTTTTTTTTTGTTTGCTGTGGAAATTACGGGAAGTTCTTGTTTTTTAAACTTCCGAGGAAACGTTAAATGCAAATGCGGTAGGTGAGTCCGGGCTTTGGAAACAGACTTGAAACGCTTTTTTTGTGTGTGTAGTAGGCTGCTGTTTGGTTCACTGAAATGTGAGACACTAGTGAAGTCGCTACATGACAAACCGCTGCACCCAGCTGTTTCACTAGCCTCTACTGCAACCTTTCATTCACGCCTGTTTGGATTGGATATGCAAAGCAAACTTTTTAAGAATGAAGAGAAGAAAATTCCCATAGCACGCCTCTGTTGTCTGCTTTCATCGCCGCCGTCCTCTGAACTGGATCTGTGTTATTATTTTAGTCTTTTTCAAGCCTTCATTTCCATGTTTTGGAGACAGGAGAGCTGACATGGGATGGGAGTATAGTGCGGTGACATACAGTTGCGAAATTGTCTGAGTATCGAGCTGATAGTGAATGATTAAGACATCCGGAGCAGGTAGGGAACCGACCGTAGTGCCTGTGTGTGCGCCGTGAAGCAGCCCGCTTGTGTGAAGCAGCTCGACGGTTACTTTGTGAGGAGAGTCTCCCCGGAGCCGATATGGAGGAGTGGAGACAATGCGGGCGGTGGTTGATAGACTGCAAGGTCCTGCCCCCGAACCACCGGGTCGTGTGGCCCTCGGCGGCCGTCTTCGACTTGGCACAGGCCCTGCGAGACGGGGTGCTCCTGTGCCAGATGTTGCACAACCTCTCGCCCGGATCCGTGGACCTGAAGGAGATTAACTTCAGACCCCAGATGTCACAGGTGAGCTGCAAACTTCAAACCCTCCAGGCAATGTCTTGTGATTGTACACACATTCTTGTCCATGCATTCTGCTTCTTATTCACTTTTTTTTGACATTGTCAGGCCAGCCACTAGCCACAGACATGTGCCATGCATTGTTTGGAAAGCCGGGTGTCATTTTAGAGCATCTCATTCCTGTCACAACAAGCCTACTTATTGGCCCCAGCCCCCACTAAAAAACCACTATCAGTATACAGTATCTGAGATCGTATGTTCAGGGTGCATTCAGGTCTGCACAGGTGAAGCAGCAATGTGCCATACCTGCACACAAGTGGTGGTTAGCTACTGCCACAGTTCAAGGTAATAGTCTCTAGAGCTGTGTTTTGTGGGATTGATGTATTGTTCAGGGTTCCCACGATCATGGATAACCTGAAAAAGTCATGGAATTTCACAGTCACATTTTTTCAGGCCTGGAAAATTTATTAAACAGCCAGTCAGTTTGGAAGGCTTTAATTTATTTTATTTTTTTAAATTAATTTTGGGCAATTTTGATGGAACTTAATTTTTTTGAAGATTTATTTTTAGAAAACAGATTTGGAAGGCATGTTTTTTTAGAGGTTATCTTTTATTCTTTTATTTTTTTTTAAAATAATTTAATTCATAAAAAAATAGATTTTTATAATTTTTATAGAAAATCTAAAAATTTGGGGTGTTTTTTTTTTCTTAAATGTTTGATGGCATGTTTTCTTTCAAAATAGCTAAAATGACACCATTTATTACAGCCAGAAACTAAAAACAGAAATTACTGTTGGATTTCAAATTTCTAACGGTGCTTGATGAAATTATGTGGGATGCTGAAATTATGTCTTAATAGAGTTTGAATCTTATATGTTTGGAAAAACACTGGTCAAGTGGGGCAAGAAAAAAAAGAGCCCTTGAAAGGTCATGGAATCATTCTGAAATTTTGTCCATGTCATTTGTGGGAACCCTGTGCAAAACTCAAACCAGTCCCTCCACGCTATGTCTTGTGACTGTACACACACTCCTTTACATGCACTGCTCTCATTCACACCTTGAGATTGCCAGAGTAGGCACCAGCCGCAGACATGTGCCATGCATTGGTTGGAAAGCTGGATGACTGATTTTAGAGCATCTCATTCCTGTCACAACAAGCCCACGTCTTGGCCCCAGCCCCAGCGCAAAGCCACTAGCCCTCCAAAGCAGTACATTGCTTAGCTTCCAGTGTGCTGCTACTGTATCTGCTGTATGTAAAATATACAAACACACTTCAAAAATGTAAACTAACCCTTTAAGGGGTGATAAGTTATCACTAGTTAGTCTAGTTTTGCTTTTACTTTTGTTGAACTTAGAACTAACAGCTCAGTGGAGTTTGGTAGTTCAGTAAAGAGTTGGAAAAATGAATAAACAGTGGTTTCACAGTTTCAATCCAAAGCTAAGGGGTATTTGTGCTTGAATTTCACCCACATTATATGGCAGAAGAGTCAGAGAGAAAAAACAAACTGGAGTTTACTGACTCTAATGAAACACGAGTCTACATGGCGGTGCGATTAGAGGTTTGGGTTGTAGATGTTGCACGCCTCCATTTCTATAAAGCTCCCTCTACACTTGAGCTCAGTCATGTTTCCAAAGCCAGTGTGAGGAAGTGCTTGGTGCCACAGGAAGTTTACATGACCACAGCAGCCGAGTAAAAGTGTGCTGTGGCGAACGATTCTATTGACTTTTATTCACCCTGAAGTGTGCTCTGAAGCACCACTGAGCCTTCATTACTGTATGGTGGGAATTCTGTGAATTGGCGCTGTGAATGGTTTGGGGTTGCCCGCATGCAGAGTGTTTTCGGTTATTCTTGTTGTCACACCCGCAGAGGCCGAAACAGCTATCACACCAGGGCAATTGGCCTCTGACAGCACATTTGTCTGATGTTTTTGGCACACCTTCCGTGACCTGTTTCTGTCATAATAATGTGTGAATGCATGTGCATTGTGTCTGGCTTTCAGTCTCTGTCGCTGGCTGCCTCTTTGTTGTAAAAAAAATCCTTGCTTTTGCCTAATGTTTCACATAGTAATAAATCCAATAGTCAATCAAGATGAATCAGCAGCAATTTAGTTAATCGATTAATCCTGATCGAGTAGCAGGATGCAGATTGAGAGCGGGGTTTGTAACAGATTGGTATCTACCTGAAAACTTTAACGACCCTGACAATTACATTTTTGAAAGTGCAAAGACTCACAATTGCCTCTCTGCACAGCACAACAGCAAAATAGAAAGTATGTCCATTATAGACAGGAAAAAAGTACTATTTTTATCTTGTGTGCATCTGTTAATGTGGTTTTTGATATTAAACTCAGAAAAGTTAACCTCTGGCAAAATGTAATGGGCTTTTCTTTTTCTCTTTTGATAGACTAAATGCTTAAAAAGTAATTTACAAAGTAATCATTGAAAATAAACGTTAGTTGCAGCTCTATTTTCACCCTCTTTGCCCAGTAACCACCAGTAGCCTGAGCTTATCATCTCTGGAGGCTACTGACTTCCGTGATTACAAGGCGAGAGAGAGGTCTGGATGGCATGCTTTGATCCGCCCACTAATCCCCATGCTCAGGGTCCCACTGTGTGCATCTGCAGCGAGGGTGGAAGGGGGTGTCCTCAGTGACAAATTGGGTTAAACAAAATCCTGGCACCCGAACAGCAGTATGTGATTTATGATAAGGAAAAGGTCAGAGCGCATGTGCTTTAACACTCAGAACACACAGAGTGAGTGGTGTGGTGTGGAGTGATTGCATTATTTACTCACTACAACATTTCTGCACTTGCACTGTGATTAATAGTTTCTGATATTTAGTCTTGAATATGCCTTGCTTTAAACAGTTGGTCATGGTATCCCTGAGTATGTTTGACACAGGGAGTAGGTGTTAAGTAGGCTATAACGCTGTGTGACCTGCGTCAGAATGGGGCTTTTAGTGAAAGAGTAACATTCAGTCAAAACGGATGCTTCTCCTTTTTCCACTGACCCACTAATTCTATTCAGTTGCTGCTGTTAACAGACCCTAATCCCGATTTAAATGTTGGCATTGGTCCCAGTTTGTGCTCCAGTGCATTAACATTGTGTTTTAGAGCATTCTGTAAAGCTCAAAGGGAAGTCATCATAGCAACACTGAAGTCATGCTGTATTGTTACTGAACTGTGAGGCATTTCTGTTGAAATTGTCCATAAAATGGCACATGAGCAGTCACTGAATCAGTGATTATAATGCCACATGTTGAGTGCACAGGCCATAGCTTTTAAAAGGGGGTTTTAGGTTTTATGATTTCTGAATTTAATAGGGCTGACCATTGAAAGTCGGAAATTCAAATCATCAATCAGAGACTCTCAGTCAACTGAGATTGCTTCAAGTTGAGTTTTTCCGTACAGTGTACTTCTGAAGACGTTTTGGTCCCCAGATTTTGCTGCAGAATGAGTGCTCTTGACTTGCAGACATGCAGGCAGAGAAAGAGAAAGACAACACCATACATACAGTCGATGGCTTTTGTTGATATCTAGTGCTGGCAAAAAATGTTGCACATTTATGATCCATCATTCGCGCAGTTAGCTTGTTTATTATATGACGGGCATGCTGCTGTAACACTGAACCTCAGAATTATGCCAGTGGAGCCGGCTTTGAGCTGTAAATGTACCACCTGTAAACAGAAGGTCTCTCCTCTAACCTCCTCTGTGGCACTGCCCGCATGTCTATAGCTCCATTTATCAAAGAGTAGCGTGAAAGTCAAGAGTGCTCACTCTGCAGCAAAATCTGGGGACCAAAACGTCCCTAGAGGTACACTGCACAGCATGTTGACTTTAAAAAAAGATTCCTCGACTTGATGCAGTCTCAGTTGACCAAGGGTCTCTGACTGATGATTACAATCTCTAGTTTTCTGACATTTTACATACAATACATTTCTTGAGAAAGAAGAGAAATACTCTTTAAGAGAGATTCAGAGAGACAAAAACATTTGTATTATATAAGAATTGTGATGCTGAGCAAGAGCAGTGTGCAGGATCTTATTTTCTTAAGACTCTAATCATACCTTTTCCACACATCTGCAGCTGAATTAGTTGGATGTGTAAACATCTGATTTTGATCAAATGGACAACACATTTGAAAATCGATTTGTCCCAGCGGGCTTCCCCCAGGTGCTTAAGTTTTCTCCTAAAGTTAAAAGACATGTAGGCTAGGTGAAGTGGCCCATAAATTGCCCATAGGTGTGTGTGTGTGTGGCTGGCTATATGCATCAGCCCTGTGATAGACTGCCCTTTCCCTAGTGCATGCTGGGATAGATTGAGCCACATATGATGTTTAATAGGCTAGACAATGGAAGGATGGATACCTTTAACTGAATCCACCACAAGATCAAAATCAGTAATTCAAACAGTTTTAGAAAAAAAAATCAACATTTTCTATTAAGAAGTGAAACGTTGAAGCCCCTAGTCATGCTCTTGAAAGAGAAACAAACATAATAGCACTTGAGCGAAGCTGAGTGATGACTTTCTGAAGTCTCTGCTTGATTTGCAGGTGTGAATGTGTCTGTAATAATGGCATAAAAATGAGGACGGGCACTGCAAAATCAGCACTCTGTAGAATCTGCTGAATAAATAACAGTTGGAAATGTGCATTAAAGTGGATAAAAGGGAAATGCCCTTTCATGCATCTCTGCAGTTCGCAGTGACGAAGTTGCACAGTTTATTGTGATATTCATGAAGCGAATTGTAAAGCACTGAGCTGTAAATACTCATAAAACAGCCAACTAAACGTGTCTGACATTTGAAGTAACTGTAGGGCTGTGTGTGCTGTGTATAAACTGCGTTTCAATAGTAGATATAATAGAAACAAATAGTAAGAGTCTGATGGCATGTTGGGGGTAGGGGGCTAAATTTCAAAATACATTTTTCTCTCTATTTTGGCCATTTTCCACCATTAAATAAAGTGCAAATGGTCTAAAATGTTTGTGCAGACATGGCCAGCTACACGTCAACAAGCCAGACTGTGACTGCTCATCTTGAACACTTATCAGTGCTGTCAGTGACCTGTAGCATATTTTGTTGATAGACTACTTTGGAAGCATAGAATTGGGAACCAAAAGAGAGAGAACAGGACGAGAGAGAGCAATTTTCATGTATAGTTTGTGTTTTAGTGTGGAGAGTGAACATGAGAAGTTGTTTTCTCATTTAATTTGCGAGTTCAGATGCATCTGCCTTGTTTTGGACAAGAGAGGAGGTGAAGTGCCTCTTGCAAAGATGCTGTCAAGTTGACCTTCTCTGAGGTGGTAAAATAAATCTCTAGTTGTATCTTTAAAGGATGGCGAAGCTTGCCTCTTTACCTCAAGGTTGTAAATGGATGCTTAATGAGCACCGGTGCTTCTGAGCTCAAAGTGTACGTATCTAGAATCCAGCGCCTTAGGCTTCGTCTGAAAGACAAGACTGAGCTGTGCTCTCTGAAGCCCTTTGTGTGTTCTGCAGTGTTTTTTTTTCACTCAGTCATTCTCTTTTTTTTCTTTTTTTTTCCTGTTAGTGAGGTGGTTGTGAATGCCTTTGGGATGACTCAGGCGGATATGTGTATGTGTGTGTGCTGCTGTGCTTGTGTGTGTGTGTGTGTGTGTGTGTGTGTATGCACTTGTAACGCCTATAAGTGTTAGTGAGAGATGTTACAGTACCTGTGCTCAGACTGAATCACTGTTGGCTGAGCCCAGAGGTCTTCTGGAGCTTCTCAGAGCTCCACAGGACTCCAGATCTCACACAGCGCCTGCCGCTTCCACTCACAGTAATTGAGGCTCTTCCTTTTTGTCCAGCTCCCACCAGAAATATTGGCGGCTGCTGGCAAGGAACAGGAGCTGATTTTTAATTTTGCTGTACGTAGTTGGGCAATGCCGTTGCCTTTTGGCGAAATTCACTGCTTTGATTGAAAAATATGAAACACTTGTTACTGGTATGTTACACATGCAATATTTACAGATATTTCATCACAGTCAGGGAGAGTGAACCACAGTCAAGCAAGTTTCGACCAGAAAAGCTGTTCTTGACACACAGTGTAAAATTTGTTGGAAAAAAAATCACCTGTTGTAAAATCATATGCCAATAATAGTCTTTGATTTGGTATACATTGAAAATTAAGTAAGTTTTTGTAGTGAGTCAGCTGCACAAGTATTAAGTGGCTTGATTATTGTTCATAAATTCTGCAAGGCTGACAGTAATACTTGGACAGCTGCATTGAGACACCTGATCAAATGACAGTTTGATACAGAGACATGATCACAGTTGCATGATCTCAGTATAAACTCACTGCTCTCTGCAGGTCATAGGCTGCTATTATCAGGCTTAAGCCCTGAATGTTTTCAGCAAAGCCCCAAATCTTTTACTATTCATCATGTGTGTCTTTTCTTTTTTTTTCTTTTTTTGTACTGAACCCAGATCAAAGCTGCTTAGGGACCTACTGTATGTGTTTGTAAGTGGAGAAGCCCGTCTTAAAGAGCTCTGCAGGGTTTGTAATGAGATCAGAGAGAGTGTATGAACCAGAAAACGACATGGTAAATGCCAGAGCACCTACTATTCTGAAATCTCTTTTTGTGACCAGTGTGTGGAGGGGGGTGGTGACTGGCGTAGACAGCCACCCACCAGTGCCTCCCTCAGGAGTAATTTAATCTCAGCGTTTGGTATACTGTTGACCCCGTGACCTCAGCGTGCGCCGGATGCAGGTAATACCACTAATGGAGCTCGTTAGGGACACGTCCTGGGTTGCACAGCTGAGGCAGTGCCACTGGAAGCTAATGGGATTGACAAGGAGGGAATGGATCTAGGCCAGGGGTTTTCTAACCTTTTTTGTGTGAGCTAATCCTACTCTTAAGGTCACCAAAAATCATTTTAAACTGTAACTTTTGATATTTGTGTGGGTTGTGTGTTGACATTTCCAGAACTGGCCTAAATAAATGTGTCAGGTCTTGAGGGGAGGAAATAGCCTTTGTCTTAACCTGCCAGTGTCACAGCAAGCAATGTGTCTTTCACACTGAGTTATGTTCAGCTCAGGGGAAGCTGGCTGTATTTAAGTTAACTTTAACTGATGTTTCCCCATATATAGATAACTACTTATGAAGCCGGTGAGCAAAAGTATATCATAAGCAACAGGAACGATGGCCAAAGCAATGAAAATAAGACCCTGGTCGTGAAAGTGATAAAATAAATAAATAATATTCCTTTAATCTCAGGGGATATATCAGTGGACATACTGTGACAATGCATTGATCCGTAGGGGATCATACCTCTTTTCACAATGAGATAAGATTGCACAGTACAGAGCAGTATTTCCGGAGCTCGTAGGAGTTCAGTGCTCTGTTCAAGGTCACTTCATTAGGGAGGATGCGTTGCAGCAGGAGGGTGCTTGAACTTTGTCAAGTTGAAGGACAGTCTTTGCCTAAAAATAAATATTTCCTTAGAAACAGAAGTAAAACAGACAGAACAAAAAAACCCAAAAAAAAACAGGTTGCTTCTGCACAGCTGCTTCTGTTCAAGTTATGACATTTTCTTGTGAGCCGAATAAGAATTTATCCTCTTAAAATAAAGCTTAAATCCACAAGTACATGCCAATACTCTTAGCTGCACCCACATTTCATGCCCTTGCATTCATATCTTGTGTCCTCCCACTGAAAAGGCGAGGATAAATGCAGGTAAAGATGCAAAGAGAGAGGAATCGAGTCAACACATTTTTTGAGAAATTAGACTTCCTCTGCTCTGAACAGTCAACTGAAGCAATGTTCCTTTTTGACAATGTGTTGTGTTGGAGGTCTTTGGCAACTTTTGTTGGTCACAGTTTTTTTAGTCTGATCACTTGCAGCGTCCCATCACTTGCAGATTTTTTTTAAAATTTATTTTTTGTCAATGTGTAGTGTGTCAGTTTAGTAAAATACTTGCTAGTAAATAGTGACTAAAATACCAGAACAACTTACAGGTGGAGGAAAAATCTAATTAGGGAATTGGCTTATATCTTTAATGTCTAAAAAGAAATGCGAGCTGTCCTGAACAGTGTTAGAACAGCTAAGAGGTGTTAAAAGGTTCATTCATACCTCTTGATGGTTGTACCTTCAGCTTATACATAAAAATATTCAGTGAACAAAGGGTGTAAGAATATATTTTCACTCACTTTCACTTTTGTATTCTTGTCACCCCATCTGAGCTTGAGTAAAAATAGGACTGCCGTTACTTTTCCATAGTGCTTTGTGATAAAGAAAAACTATCACCCTCTAAATCCCCTGTTCATACCGCAACAGTGGTCTAGTGTTGGCATCCAGGTGTGAACATCTGTCTCTTTTTAAACCAGTTCAGTACATTTAAAAAATATAGCACAGTGACGCACACAGAGTACACCATGAAACTTGAGGAACTAAAGCTATTATTGTGCTTTGTTTCTGGGTAATAAATGTAGAAACAATCTGAACTTTGGCAGCAACTGGGAAGAGAAGTTTAAAAAGACAAACAATGCCATTGAAACACAAAAAAAACTGTTGGCAACTTATAAACAAGAAGTGAAGATGAGATGAGTACTCCTTGTTATTTTATTTTGGAAGCAAGGATACAAGGAAATGGGACTTGAGCAAAGGCACCTTCCTCAGACTTTACCCTCCATATCTGTTTATTATATCTTTACTTAAGCTCTCATTGCCTTTACATTATATATAATCAAGTTAACATCTTGACCCCACTACAGCACCCTTCTATATAGTTATTTAATAGATAAACATATGAAAACAAACTTAATGATTTTTAATTTTCACAGCCATAAAGTGCATGACATGTAATTATTGATTTTAAAGCAATAAATGTTTCTGTCAGATGAAGAGGTTTGCCTCTAAATGCAGCAGAACATTAGCTTTCAGCTTTTCTATTCATTCATCAGTGAGATAACATCTCCCAGTCTGCCATAGACCCTCATGAAATAAAGAAATATGAGACTGTAAAGCCATACAGCTCGGGCAAAAAGCATAGCACAGACACATATAGGAAAACAGTTAAGTACTTGTTGTATAATGCAGCAGTTGAATGAATCACAAAGCAGTTGAGGTCGATATTCATTAAGTGCAAATGAGTGGTCACACATACACTGCTTCGATTCTGCATGGCTGCTGCTTGTAGGATAAAGAAGCAGGAAGTGAATCTGGAATTCAAACAAGCCCATTTATTTTTCAGTTTCTACATTTAGAAAATGCTTGGTACATTTGCATGTGCTGTATGTGACACAACCCACAGCTGCCTCAGGATGTGGTGCTGAAGCAGATTTTAGACACAATGCAAACACTGAAATTCCCCTCAAGTGTTTGCATTGTGAATAACCCAATATTTAAAGAAAGAGTGTAAATGCAGATTTAAGCATGGATTATGAATCAGTAAATTGAATTAATCATTCAAAAACCATTGAATAATAATGATTAAATGCGATGTAATATAGTTCTTACAGCTTAACTAGTGACTTTTGGGCTGCTGAATCCAATTCTAAAGCCCTGCTCTTGATTAGTGCACAGCTTAACTCTTTCCTCTCAGAGCATGAGTCCAAATGGTCTGCATCCAAATGCAAGCAGCGAGCACTTAGCTGCACATGCCCCAATTTGAATGTGGGCCATGTGGAGGTGGAAAGGCTGCTGTGGAACAATCAAGGGTTGGGTTGTAATAACCAGACTGCATATAGTGTAAGAATATGACCATGTATTAATATCAAGGGCTCTATTTGATTGACAAGAGAACTGAAATTAAACTTTGTGGGTAGGGGTGTAAATAACCAGTTTCATCACGATACGATATTATGTTGATTCTTTGCACAATGATGTGATATCCGCCAATATCACAAAGTCTGTCATGATACAGTTTCGATCAACAGTCGGCTATAATTGAAACAGAATTGGATGTGGTACAAATGACTGATTTGATTGTGCTGGCATGTTAGGGGAAGAAATTAATTTGGGAACAGGCAAGATTGAAAGAACATTTCACTCCTGTGTTACTGGCCAGTGATGAGTTTTATATTATTTAACATTTTAAAAGCCAGCTAGCTTTGGCAGCACTACCATCAGACGTCTCAAACAGTAATCAAAGCTGTAGCAGATAAAGCAAAGTGTTTCTGCTTAATGATGCAAGTTTTTAAACCAAGTTGCAATGTACCATTATGTATCGTCTCACCCTCTTTTTCATTTGGTATTCTGAAGTTGCTTGAATTGACTCAACAGTCTGTTACAGAAAACCAGAGCCATGCAGTTTATCATGTGCATTTAAAAATCACTCCCCACTGAAAGCCTATTCATCTGCCTCTTCCCCGCATTCCTCAGGGAATGCTGTTAGTCAGAAATGAAAGCACAGAGTTTATGTGGGGAACTCCAGGGTTGACCTAATCTTTCAGACTGTGAGGGAGAATTTAAGTGATGTCATGTAAAGGCAGCTTACAGCTAATCTAGTAAAGAGCATTTCACTGTCAAGAGGAGAGACCTTTTTTTTTTTTTTTTTGCTGACGGTAGAATAGACATGGGTGGTATCGTGGTACTCTGGTATACCAGGGTATTTAGAACTCCCAACAGTGCTGCAGAGCTTGCTACTGTTATTACTAATGTTTTTCCACAAATAAAAGTACATACTAACTTATGAATCCGCACAAGCTACTGCATTGTCAACAACATGGACTTGCACTAAAAGGTCTTGTGTTCACAGCTGAAGGCTTCTGTCGACAGAAACGTTATCATAGGGCTTTTACTGAGAAACAGAAAGAGGAAAGGTTGAGTAAAACAAATTAATTTGCATTTCCTCGTGTCTGTAACAGATAAAGACATTGACGCTGAAGTAAAAGGCTGTGTGGAGTCAATATGATTATCAAAAGACCAATTTTCACTGTCTGTTTTTGCTAAAAACCGTAGGGCTGCCCCCTGAAAGTCAGAGATTGAATCATCAGTCGACCCCTCAGTCGACTGATGTAGCTTCAAGCTTCAAACTGTAAAATTTTCTATGAAGTAACAAAACGAATTGAGTCGTATTCGTATTGAACAGCGAAATACGATTCAACTGACATAATTCTGTATCAGGTAGCCCCAGAAAACTGTGGGCGTCATGCTGAAAAAATCACTGATACCATCATATACGGTATACGGTGAAATTCCAGGAAGGTATGAAAAAATCTTATATGTTTGAAAAAATCCAGTGACTCATCCTATAATAATCTTACCTAACTATCCTCAAAGGACACATTACACACTGAGGAAACCAATCCACCATGACAACATGCTGCCAGTTTTGCACTCCCACCGGAGATGGACAAAGAGATCATGAGGCCGTATGGATGCCGTCTGATTTCTAAAGAGGCTCCATCTGCATGGTGGTTGTTGGGGGTGATTAGCGCGGGCATGCAGTGGAATGGCGCCTGAATCTTTTGCGGAGCCAGCTATGCTCTGCTGGGCGCCATCACTCCACAGAGAAATGAGAAAGAAGAGGCCACAGTCCCATCTCTGTTGTGGCGAGCCAGATGGCTGAATCTCTCCCCTGCAGTTCTTCTCAAACCAGAACACAGAATGCCTGTCCCCCCCTTCCTTTTTTAATTGATTTGGACTCTTTAGTTGTTAATCAGTAGTCAGATTTGCTTTCAAGGCCTTGACTGACATCTGTCTTCATCCACGACTGTCAGTAATGACACTTATGCTGTTACATGGTGAGCCGTTGTCAGGACAGTACTGTTGCCGGGAGTCTAATTCAACTTGTTGTGGTGGTAGACTGATTGTGGCTGTTTCCTGCGGCAGAGAACAGATTAGGATCTGGATTGTGCTTCGGGGAGAGGCACAGCGGCTCCCATCTACCCCACCCCCACGGACACCTCCAACCCTAGCTGTACACACACACACAAACACACACTAATACATTAGCAGCCTCTTTCTGGGGGAAAGATAAACAGCTTTATATTTTCTCTATCTCTTTGCCAAAAGAAACAGATAATATGCACCCCTGTGACGCACTGCCTGGTGGCAGCTAAGTATAGCAGGAGTGTTTATACGTTGCACCGGCCATGGATTTCTCAGGGCTTTGCCACAGAATCAGCACAAGAAGCGCTGATATCCAATTACTGACTTGTATTGATCATATCACATAATTGGCTGTGGAAAAGGAAGGGCACAGAGGTAGGGCTGCAACGTTAGACTCAGTCCCATAAAGGCCGGTGCATATTGATCTGCTTCACAGCTCAGTCTCTTGTTAATCATGCAAACAAAGTGGAACAGCGTGTTGCAGGTTAGAGAGGGTGGAAGAGATCATTTCCTCATGCTGCACCTTCAGGTCGATGTGCACTGCTCTGTGATTTGTAATGCAAACTCTCCCCAGGTGTAGTCTTTGTGTTTTGTTACAGTATTGAAACACTCTGTGTTTTTATAGTATTGTCTTCAAAACCATTACGTGATTTTAGTTATGAAATAATATGTTGTGCATACAACTTAGGGCTGCACCAGTCAGACAATTTTTTTTTTCAGTTAAAGGCATACTTTACTGATTTTCAACCAGCTTTGTGTCATCATATGTGTAAATATAGAATATCTATAATAACATCTCTTAGTCTGATCAGCAAATATGAAAAAAAAGTACTCTTTACAAAATGACTTAAAAACTAAAGAAGAGCGAGCTAACCTTTGTATTTCTGACACTAAAACTGACAGGTAGTCACTGATTTCACTTGACATTTAACTAAAATGATGAATCAAAATCCTAACAGATCTGTTTTCTGTTCAGCTAATCAGAAAGTCTTTTCATAAACTGTACAGCATTAAGTTAGGCCTCTGAATTCAATTCTCTTGTTGGTTGTTTAATCCAGGTTCCCACACATGAAATAAATCAATGACTGATTATAGGCTTAGAGAAATAATCTCAGCATAATGTGATGCATTACTTGTTGGAAATACCCCATCAGCACAGCCAGCTCCAGTATTTATCTCAAGGACACTTCGGCAGGGCAGAGTCTTCTCAGCAGGGAGTAAACCCAAGTTGTGCAGCTGAAGGTCGGCCTCCTTAACCACTGGACTGCACTGATGCTGAGAAAACAAAACCACCTTGTCAGACTTTGACAGACATTCATTTGTATTCTGCAGGTTTCGAGCTTTTCCATTATTGTATCTGTAATACGCTGCCATCTTGCATACTAATGAAATAGTAATTGTCATTGTTAACAAAAGGCAGGAAAACCTACTTTAAGCTTTTATCTGCTTTGGAAGTTATCTTGCTGAATTTTCACAGCAATTAAAGAAAGTCTTTCTGGTGGACGGGTGAGACGAGACAGAAAAGCTTTGGGGAGGAAAAGTAAAAATAAAAACTCAGAAACAGAAACAGAAATCAGACAGCTCTGAGAATGAACATATTATATTTTGACTATGTCGGGTGTTACAACACTGAAACAGATTCCTCAGAGCTGTATATGTGTAGTTGTGTTTTTATTTAGTCTACTGTCATACAGCACTGTGTGAGGGCCTGTTGTCTTTCATCATGCAGTTGGTTTTTCACTCCTGCGTTGTGCAACTGTCTCTCAGTGCAATATTGCACTCTTTTGTAGCCTGTTTGTTCTTTGTGAACTTTTGAGAAATAATCTTAGTTGGATGACTAATGAAATCAGTCAGAGCAAAGCTGCTCTGACATACTTGAACAAATTTGATGTTGGTTTTCTGTTGCAATGTTGGAGCTGTAGTGTGGTTGCATTGTCAGTTTGTGTGCGATATTATGGATTGATCTATTTTTGATCACAGTCTTTTTCATTAAATGTCAGTCTCATTTAGTGTCCTTGTAAAGACTGCACTTGTTTCAGCATTTGTCAGCCATATAATTCAGCTGGTGAGGAAAGTGTTGTTTTTTTTTTTCAGATAAAATTGACTATTTCTCCGGTTTTCTGTAACGCAGACAAGTTGTCCTGTCTGTCTGTGATTGATGATATTTCTGAAAATCCAATTTCTCATAAGTGCCAGCCAGAGGAACGCAGGTGAGCTTCCTCAATCCAATTTCCCATCGAAAAAGGTGAGGAAAAACGGTAAACCTGCCACCAGTTGGGTGTTAGCATAATGAAAGCAACAGAGGGTGAAGACAGCAGAGCTAAACAATTTAGAATTAATGACGGGGGCTCCTGGGGAAAACAAAGAGAGAAAAACACACACAGAAGGTGGATTCACAGAGAATCCGATTGAGAGGAAGCTTTTAGTAGCTTTCTCCTGTGAAATTGAGCATGTCCCTCAAACTGACGTGCACCACTCATCTGGTTCTCCGCAGCAGACCCTCCATTAGCAGACAAAGATTTGCCTTAACTACACAAGACGGTGACGACAAGCAGGATTTACGGTCGCTGTGGCGGTCAGCAAACCTGTGCAAACAAAAGTAGGAAGTAGACGTCTGATTGCAATTTCTTTAAGCATACTCTTTGGAGACAATGTACTGTAAAAACTAAAGGGAATGAATAAATGCTAGGTGTGCAGATGTCAAATGGGTGAAAGGAAAGAAAAATAAGTGACTTTAATTTGAATTTCATTATTTTTTTTAAAAAATTGTCAAAGTATTAAAAGCTGCCCTTTGAAAAATGCTTAAGATTTAATAAAGCATATTGGCTGGGATTTCTTTTTGATTATTTGGAAAGTAAAAACTTTGTACATAAATGGTAACTCATGTATATTAAACATTTTTACTTAACAGTTATGTCTCCAAGCTAAGAGACCATGGTGCAGGTTTTTACAGCGTAGGTCTGATGTTTTTCTGCTTGGAAAGTGGACTTTCCTCAGGTTGTTAAGTTACAGTCAATAATTAATGCATCTATTAATACTGTGCATGCTGATTTCCTCATTGCCTTTGGAAGGCTTTTGCAAATCATACCCACATGTACTTTAATCAGCTTGTTATTTGTACTCAATTATTAATGCACATTTAATTACATTGACTTCCCTCTTACCTTTGGAAGTCTTCCTCAAATATTAACCACAAAACTTTGATCAGTTGGTAACAGTTGATCAATCTTATTCTTAACCATTGGATAAAATTGAATTTGCTTTTTTGCAGGTAGTTAAATGAGAAGATTGATAGCATGTTATGCTAAGTATGAAGCTAGAGCAGGTGAATATCTCAGCTTAGCAAAAAAAGTAGGGAAAATCATCTGGCTATGTCCAAAACAAATGCTGTGTCCAAAATGACTCCTGTTCACTCATTCACGACTTATGAAACATACTCTGGACTAATCAATCAAGGGGAGTAATGATGGCTAAGATGTTACTTATACGCTAGTTTTCTGGTGATTTGCCAAGCTGGATGTAGATTTGTGATACGCCAGTTTCCTTTGGCATTTCTGGCACTGGACTTTTTTTGGGGTCACCTTTGTAAATTTTGAAATGTATCTGTAAGCCTGGGTGGTCAGCTGTTGCTTTAGTCAGAAAACTAAGCCTATCAGAAAGTTTAAATGTCATCTATTGAATTAATAATTAATACTGATGCATAAAGAATCATGTTGGATTACGATTTCTGAATTTATGGGATATTTGGGATTATCGTTGTAATGGTATAGAAAAATGGAGCATTCGAATACTGATTTTGACACTGATCAAAGTTTCAAAGCTGTCAAACATTTGGGTCAGGCATGAAAATGAAAGAGTTAAACAGATGCACACTGTACTTAGCTAGAGAAGCATAAGCATAAGCTAGAGAAGCATAAATAGTTTCCTGGTTTAAATGATGGATGTGTTATCAGGGACCAGTAGAGCTCCAGGATGGCAGCTGTGCAAGCTGTTGACCAATCACATTATGGCCCAAAAATGTATTTCTCGTCTGTGTTGTCTTCTGCATTGAGCCTTACACATCCTGGTTAGTGTCTTTCTTCCCATTGTGTCTCACATAAAAATAGCTTTTAATCGATAATACTCTACAAATGTTGAATCGACATGGTATAAATTATCCAATACAAAGTGTAATAATTGACCTGCCATTTAAGGTGTGCTGTCAACAGTTGGACACACAGGTGTGTTATATAGAAATAGTGGTCAGCGGGCAAACACTCGGTTAAGAGTTAGCTAAATCTAATGCAGTCTAATGCAGCAGTCCTGTAATAAATCCTACCTTTATCACTGCCGTAATGTTTTAGAGAAGTGTCAATAAAACTGCATTAAGGTAGAATAAAACTGAAATCGCTTCTTCTTGTTAAGTGACTGTAAAATGCAATTAGCAATGACAGGTTGATTCTGTCTGTGTCTGTTCAGTTTCCCCTTTCCGTTTCTGAGGATATTCTCGGCTTCCCACTCGCTGCTTAGCATAAGCACTTGGTGGGTTAGAGAGTGAGTGAGAAAAAGAGTTGTGTAATCCCCTCTCCTCCCTTCCCCTGCACTTAGCCAGACAACAAGAAACATCTGGACGGAGAACAGAGAGTTCAGAACGCACCCATCCCCACCTTGGATGAGTCTAACAATGCTTGGCTCAGCCCGTGCACTCCGAGTCCGGACAGCACACTGTTATCCCACCAAACCCTGTTCATGTGTTGCATTCTTATCATGACTTGGCTGATTTTTTTGGAGAAGAATGTGTGGGTGTATTCGAGTTGTTGAGTGCTTGCTGTGTGCAAAGTGTGTAATTTTCTCTCTGTGAGTGGGGTAAAAGGTGTTATTTTCCTCTCTACATTTCAGTCCCGACAACTCAAAATCTTTTTCCAGAGGCTTTAATACTGTGTATCAGGTGTGTTTTCTTACTAATTTTCCATGTTTAAAGTGGTGTTTTACTTCATGCCACCTTTTTTTTTACACCTGTGGATCTTAAGATCACAGTAAAAGTGCTGTAATCAACAGCTTCTGCTTTGCTCATATTTTAAGACTTTAAGTGTTGGAAAGAAACCTTCCCGTATTTATGTCATGAACAAGCTTTTTCTACGTCATTGATCCCATGTGAGTATGCAGTGCAGGTGCTGCAGCCAGAATTAGAACGGTGGAGTTAAGTCGGGTAACTTCTGCTTTTACAAGACTTTAATATTTGCCTTATTATTCAACTGTGTCTGTTTCAGTTTCCGTTCTTTCCCCGTTTGTGTTGTAAATCAGCACAGGTTGGCCCATCTGCAGTGTCAAGACACAGTGGTTAGAAGCAAAGCATATGTTTCCCCCAAACTCATGCAAATGATTTAACATTTCTGCTTTATTGGAGGAATGTGGTGGCTAATCAGTGATTATAGTATTACTTGGGGACAAGAAATCTATTTACAAAAACATTTTATTTTCAACAAAGGATATACCCTTGTACTGTTACTTAGGGCTGAATAATTAATTTTCCGTACTGAAATCACAAGAGTGCACAGTTTTATTGTAATGTAAATTATAGGGGGGGAATCACCAGAGGCCCCATAATATGATATTACCACGATAGTTAAGTCACGACGCAATATTGTCTCGCGTGTTGCAATAATGTTCAGTATTGCAATAAAATCTATTATTGTTTATCACTTTTTTTCAACTGCAAAATATATCCACTAAGTAAAATTTCTGTAAAGGACCTGTTTTTTCTAATAAGATTAAATTTTCAGTTTGCTCATCCCACTTCAATCATTTTTGTTGTGGCAAATTGTATCTTGTAGACTAAAAACAGCAAATGATTATATTATTTTAATAGGCTCCCAAAAGTTTGATGTGCATTTGTAATATTAATAATTTATATAACTTTAAAAAATCAATAACTGGCGTCCCTTTGACAATACAGTGTTGCCACACAAAGATATCTAGATACTTTGCTTTATCAATGCCCCGCTCCCAGCCCAAGTAAATTAGTAATAGTGCAGCAAAAGCAAAGTTTAAGCTGCCGATCATTGATGATGTTCGTTGTAATGAAAACTCCTAACGGGCAACTTTACTTCACTGTATTTAATTAGTCAGTTCTGTCTGTGAGATGGCAAAACAACAAAAAAGAAACTTAGCTGTTGTCTAATTATACAGTTTTGGTTCACTTTTGCTGCTCCCATAGCATCGTTTTGGGACGCAGCTTTCAGCTATTTTCAGAGACAAAGGCTCTAAAAACCCATTGGATGCTACCTGCTCAACTCCAAACAGACTTGTTTGTGAACGCAGTGCAGCATTTAGCTGCTAAAGAGACAGATATTTCCCTTGCGAGCTGGTAGAGAACAAAACCAGTGAAAATAAGGTGAATATTATGTGAATCTCACAATTCCAGTGATAATATCACTTTGTTGGATGTGGCCAAAATCAGTTATTGCATGTTTGAGAACATCATATCATTGTTTTAAGCTCTTACTGTAAAACCTCTGAATCTGGATCCTGGGATTCAGAGCCGTGAGCGACTCTTCCTGTGAGTCTGTGAAGTTGACGTTACTGTTTGCTCAAGCAGCGTTCAGAGCTGTCATATCTGCCACTGTCAGACTTGACTTCCCAGCGAGTGCTGTGAAAATGGAGTGTTATGTTGTCTCTGCATTTTCGGGTCAGGACCTCTAAATACATATAGCTTTTGTGCGTTTGGAGTTGTTGGCATCACACACCTCTAATGCTATAAGATTGCAGGGTACGCCATCAGGGCATACGGCTGTTGAGTGGAACATAGCAGTGGATTTCACTGACTGACTGGTCCAAAAAAATATATTTTGTCTTCATCAGCAAGACACGTCAGCATTTTATTTGACTCTATTCATATATGTGTTATCATAATACCAGATTTTGTGCCTTTGATACAATACTTTGAAAAATATTTATTAACCAATGAGTCAGAACAGTTTGTTTCATGTTCAGAAAAACGTAACACCCCGTGCGCCTGATTTTATTTTCGCAGATCATTGATTACATTGTAAGGAAAAGATCACTCCCTTAACTGTATATAGTTTTCTCTTTCTTTTATTCTCTTTTTTTCTGCTGTGTGCGTACCTCCGAAACTACTACAGGATCTGTGACAGGCATGAATGTCTGCTGTATGCATACAGTGTATTTCTAATGCTAAATGCCAATAAAAAGTAAATTACAATAAAAAAGAAAAACATCAATGTTTGATAAAAAACTTTCATTACCTTTACTATTGTTAACATTAACATTAAGAGAGTTCAGCTGGTGCTGGTGTATCATTACTGCTGGAAATTGAGTTTTGAAACGGTTTCCAATATTAAAAAAAAATATGTATTGTTGAATCAGTGTTTTCAACAACACTAATTAATATAGTCAGAATATATGTTTGTGATAATCCTTGGTGTGCAGCACACACTGTTTAATACAGCGTAGACCACACATGCAGGCCAATGATTTGATTTATAGAATATTTATAATTTTTCAGTTGTACGTATGGCGTAAACTGCAAACTGTTGAAACTGGGCTGTTTGTCCAAGCATTCACACATTTGACCGTCATTTCAAGACAATAAGGTGGCTTTTTGTCTTCACATTTTTCATTTAAAACTGGGTTTTTCCTTCCCTCGTGTTTCCCACCATATATTCATTAACTCATCGACAATAGGCTTCTCTCACAAGAGAAATTTCCCCTGAATTTATGAATCTCTCCACTGTCTCCAGCATCCTCCACCTTCTCTGCTGCTCTGCTTGTAGCCTTTGGTATACAGTTTATACAAACATGTGACTTTTTCCACTTTACTGGAAAACATTTAGCTGAGGGGCTGAATGTACGTTGAGTTTGACCTGCACGTCTTTGCCCCTGGCAGCGTTCTTTCATTTGTCTCACCTTTACCTTGTTTTTCCAATATGACTTGACCTTGACAGAGGAGTATATGGGGGGGGGGGGTCGCATTTTCCCCTGACCGCCACCCTCAGATAGGCCTCCGAGATGATGAACTGCAGGGCCTGGTGACATTCATCTTTCCCACATTGCACCTCCTCTTCTCTTAACAGCTCTGCCCTCACCTCCTTTCTCTCGGCCGCCTTTGCTCCGGTTAAGATGGGGGAGGAAATGAAAACCTTGCAGTCGGAAAATAATGAAACTCTTACGAGATAGAGGGGCTATTGTTCAAATGCATTATAGTCTATATTCTATTGACTGATTTTGAAATTCTCAGTTTTCCAAGAAAACACATTCCCATGCATGCATGCAGGACTGTAGAGCTTGATAGCATATGATGATGAACCCCATTAGATGTTTGCTCCCAGTTAATCCACACGATGTATCGGTTTAGAGCCACTGCACAGACATATTGCATCTCTTAGGTATTTAATTGTCTTTAAATGTCAGCACGAGTGATGATACTATTGGGAGATCATTACAGGCCTCGCTGGCTTAAATGAGCTTACTTCTAACCAGACAGCTGAATGGCACTTGTGATTGGCTGTTTGACTGGCAGAACTGATATGTTTTTTTTTCCTGCCGGAATTTAATTTGTGTAATCATGGAGGCAACCTTTTAGAAATGCAGCATGACTGAACACTGGTTTGACTGATAACTGCAAATCAGCTTTGGGCTTTTCTCTGTCAGTTATGTGTCTGCATCACCAAAATAGTTACCTGATCAGAGCTGAGAAGTTATTCTTGTTAAATGTTGTAAAGACAGATGGACATGCTTGTAGTTCACTTCAGTTCTCTTTATTAATAGTGATGAGGTTGATTAGTTAATTGTAATTTAATTATGGCAGTTAGAAAACCAGAGTGTCTCAATGCTCTGGTGCATCTTAATCTCATTTACATCTGTTAATTTACATGTCTGGACTACTTGGCCATGTAAATGATGATATTATCAACATAGTGGAAATCCTGTGTGTGTGTGTGTGTGTGTGTGTGTGTGTGTGTGTGTGTGTGTGGTTTTAGGAGCCTTGAACTGTTGTCTTCTCGCCACAAATGGTGCTGTGGCCTGTGGTGTTCTTGAACCACATTAGATTGTTGTTTATTTAATTTTTACAACAGCGTGCTGCTCACAGGTTGAGTGCTGGGAGTCAGAGGACAAACCAGTCAAAGCTTTATGGTTAAGGGTCTTTGTTTTCAGCCATGCAAAATAAACAAAGGTAAAATCAGCAGTAACTGGTCTTCTGCTGTCTTTAAAAGTTCATTTTTTTTATTTTTTTAAATGAAATTCCACGCAGAAATATATTATAGATGTGCAAATACGCCGCACTGTATGCTGTGTTCCCTTAATATAAGCAGTCGTATGTGTGACACACTGTACATATGTGAAGTCCCTGAGGAGGCTTGTTTGAGGGTGAAGGTTTGGCTGTCACCAAATATCTCTGAGATCAGTACTGGAGCCAAAGGGTTAAGGTTTTCAGGGCGACAACTTTCTCGCGAAGAAGAAACCTGACAGCTGAATGTTCTGGTCCTCCGACCCCTTGTTCTCTTGGTAGCACTCTTCTCATCTATGCCTCCTCGTCCAGTAATTAGACGAGGCCAGGCTCCCATAGCCGTCCAGTAGAGGAAAGGCTACTGAAATATTGAGCTTGAGTACTTGTACATTACCTCTGCTGAAGAGAATTTTTAAACATTTAAAATGTTCCCAAATGTAGAGTTTTCAAATCTGAAAGTACTATAAAAGATTCAGTATATTTGTCATTTTTAGTTGATAGAGAGAAAAAGAAAAATTATAAATCAGTGCATGAAAATAATAATCATCATTAAATGTTTTATGTACTTCACATTGTAATTATTCAATGCTCTAAGACTGTTTTTATCACCATTACGTAACCTTAAATCCGCATTCTTTAATAAGCAGCAGAAATGTTAGTGGCTGAAGCGCACCAAACAACAACTCTGCAGTTCTTTACAGCATAATCATTTTGTGACAGGTGTACTTTCGTCAAGGTTATGAGACAACACAAATTATCATCTGCCCTACTTAGCACCCTGTAGAGATCCAGAGGATAAAACACACTGAGAAAAGTGTGGGAACGCAAACACTTTAAAGCCGCTCTAACCTTGAAGCACTCGTTCCTAATTAAAACCTGAATCCATGAGTTTCTGAGAACAAACAGGATCCCGCGCAGAACATTTGTCTTCACAAGCACAATCAAACCAGCGGAATAAAAAAAACACATTTCCTTTTTCTCATCTCCTTAATGACAGGTTCCTAACGCCTTAGGACAAACGGGAGTGCGGTAATGAGAAAAACAATAGGATGGCTTGCTAGACAACAAAATGTGATGGGAACACGGGATTCCCTGCCATTTCTTTTATACCGACTTTAACGATGCATTTGATTAATTGGCCATTTTGTCCTAATGCAGTTTTAGCAGCACCTTCTATCGCACCGCCCCGGGGCAGCTTAAAAACTTTTTTCTAACATCTTTGGGATAGCATGCCGTGTTTTTAGACAGCTGTGTCCCCAAACAGTCAATTGAGCCGGAATAGACTAGAAAGTTTTCCCCTGCATGACTTCACTCTTCACTACAGCATCTGCCTCTTGAATTATTTAACAGCCTGAGATCATTAGGTCTGTTTGTGGTTGGCATAGCAGCAATCACAACTGTCATTACAGCTGTATGAGACTCACTTGTTATTGAATGGGCTGCAGTGGCGAAAGCGCACTTTTAATACGGCCCAGAGTGAGGCTTCATTAATGACTACACACAAACACATAATGCCTGGTTTACAGGGCAGTTGTGTTGAGAGCATGAATTGTAGTGGCAAGAGTCACGTCAATAAAATTACACTGTTTATTGTTGATTATGTCATAGCCACAGAAAATACTCTTTGGTTGGCAGATTTCCTTCATTTACAACCTTGAACGAATATGTAACTGAAGTCATGAGTTAAACAGACAACACGTGTGGATGTCTGAGGACACACAGAGGGATGTTGGGTGTTTGCTGTAGCTTTTGCAATATCTGTTGTCTTAGGGAATAGGTGTTGATCTCAGCAAAAAAAAAAAACCCAAACAAATAAATTGATGATTCATTCAGTTCGAGCTGACCTGAGACTTCAACCAAGCAGCACAGTGCGACTCACTGGACAGTGAGGCTGTTTATACAATGTCAGAAAGGCTCAACTCAAAGGTGAAGAGAGAAGCAGTCTGCCAGAAAGAGAAGTGGAATTATTAATAAGAGCTGCAAACATGCATAGCAGCTGAGAAAAAAATAGGAGTTTGTGCACCCGCTCGATTTAACCAGAGGAGTGATGGCGCAGAGTAACTGTGTAGATACCGCTTCAGCAAATGCGCGTAATGGTTATTCATTGACATGGTAGTTAGTGATTAATGTTCAGTTCATGATCTGAGTTGATATTTGATAACATGTTCTGCATTTGTGTCATTTGTTCTTTGAAATATTAAATTAACTTCCACATTTTGTACAGAAACCTGATGGTTTGTGAGAATGAAAACTGTATACAGTTCTTCTTTTTGAGCCATCATGATTGCCTTATTTACATCAATTCAACATCTCCTACTTATAGTGCATCGGTGGTGCAAAAATATTCATCGTAAAAAAAATCAATAGCTACTGCGAACATACAGCAAATGAATCAGTATACAGGTTATAATGTTTCTATTGTTTTTAATGCAGAGTTTAACCGAATGACTTGCTGTAATACAAATATACTCAGAATATCGATAGGGCGCAACAAACCACCTCTTGGAGTTGATTATCAATAGAAACAGTCTGCTGGCTGAATAAGCACTGAACACACATTTAGATGTTGATTTCACAGTTTAAAAGTTTGAAATGAAAAACAGTTATATTATTACAGTTGATTTGCATGTTTTCAGCTGTTTGGGCTGAGTGGCTGAGCAGTCAGCCAGCACTGTGGCGAAAGTAGTTGTGTGAGGGCTCTGACACACCAAGCCAGTGGTTGGCATGAATTGGCTCTTGTCGGCTGTTTTCCAGCCGATTAAACATGTTGAATCGGTATCGGAGACGGTGGAGACAGTCAGTGAATGAAATCATTCTGATTGGCAGTTCAGCTCTGCGCACAAGAGGAGAAACAGAATTGAGGAAAGCAAAAAACAGCTGAAGTCAGGACATGAGATCGAAAAAAAATGGTTATGTTTAGGCGTTTTTAGTCATTGAGCTATTCAGCAGAAGCTGTTCATAATTTTTGGGGGGCGATTGTTTGCTGGTGCACAGTGAATAAAATGTGTTCTTTCAACACCAGGTTGTGTTGTTGGTGTGTTGGTGCATCTTGAATCTGTCCTGTTTGTCTTTCGGTTTCCTTTTGTGAATGATAAATACAAACTACCGCTGTCTGCTGGTTTGGAGAGTTATTTCCCGTCACGCATGCGCAGAATGTCAGCGCTAGTTGCCCATTGGCTGTAGTTTTTGCTGTGCATTCAAGTGCAACTTTTTGTCTGAGGCCCAGGCCACGTGAGGTACACAATCGACCTTCATTGCCGCTATTTCTTTGATGTCAGTTTGGTGAGTCTTAAGTAACAAATAGAGTTTAAAAGCACCTGAAACTCTTACCCCTTTAACACTTAAACAACCTGGCTTAAAAGCACATTTGTTTTTGGAAACTTTCAATAACTGCTGGGCCCTCCTCCCTTCCCTCTTCATGTCGTGTCCCTCTGTACTTTGTTTAAGGCAAACTGTTGCCCTTAGCGAATCAAAGAGCGTGGGGTGTTTGCCTATTTTGCATTTCTATCTCGTTTGGCCCCGTCCGAGTGCTCGCGTGAAAGATCCGACTGTTCATTTGCTGAATATTAAAGCCATCTGTTGGCGTTTGCTTCCTCCTCAGGACATCCCCCTGATGTGTGCTGTGTTTGCCGTTCATTACAGAGCACGTAAAGCACCCCAACAGGCTAATTAGATGAAAGCTGCAAACTGACAAGACAATGAGCGCACACACGTCCGGCACGTCAGCAACGGAGGGTCGGAGTAAAGAGGTCTGACGTGCTCAGCCATGCACAGAGAGAGCTGTGCGTGTATGCAAATTCACATGCACGTGCCATCTGTAAATCTTGACTCCGGTTAGCAAGTTCACAGTTACATTTTTAACCCGTTTCCTACCAGCTCTTGTGCAATTTGTCTTGTATCTATTCAGTTAAACAACAAAAAAAAGGAAAAATATGCTTTAAAACCACACATTAGACCTTCTTTAGCATAGGTGCTTTTTAATTCTGCATCATATTTACCAACTATTCCTCTCCCAACCATCTGCATACGTTACCAGGCTGTGATGGATAGCTTCCAAGTCGAAAGCAAACGTGGTGAATGGTGGCTGCCGGTGGAAGGACGGAAAGTGTGAACAGGCTGATCGTTCCACTGTTAGACAGAGAAATTGATCAGAAAGCTTAAGCGGGCGGATCGGGCTCGAGGTTTAATGAATAATTTAAATGTGGATGATGACTCAGCGCTAGTAGCTGTGTTTGCCCCTCTGGAAATATATACAGTAAAATCCTATATAGAGTGTTTTGTTTAAGGGTTGAAGGTTCGGAAAAAAGCAGAGTAATGCTCATTTCTCTGGTATTAAAATACATCTGTTCACTTTCTCATGCGGCACTTCTGCAGAATTTATATCAACTTCCAGTGAGCATAAAAGCATGGAAGTTAAATTGCAAATATGTTTTGCAACTCCAGACTGCCTCTCTACTGATATCAGTTTTAGTGACACAAAAAATGTTTGGTGCAAAGAAAAAACTGGTTCATCACTCTTCATTTTGACAACCGGATGTTTTCTGCGTTCTACAAATGTGTTATTTATCTTCCCAGGGCCAGATGCTGGAGGAATGTTAAAATATACTTATTCAGGGCGCTGCATCACATCCAAAAATAAATCACCAGTTTACATAATGTCTGCTCACGGTCATCAGCCAAAGCAACTTCCTCAATATTGTCAGAAATGTCCAGGGTAGTAGGTAGGGGAATTCATTAACAACAAAAAACATTACTGTGGCAGTTTTTTGACCTGCAACTGTGCCTTTGAATGATTGTGTCTGCCTGAAAGTTTTCTGGGAATGAAATGGGCTGCAGCATGACACACTGAAGTGATTATCTAGTTGGTCAACCAAAAGTGAAACAGCAACAAATTGTATTATTTTTTTTAAATAATCAGTCAATGAAAAATCCCAGATATCTGGTTTCAGCTTTGTGAATATAAGAATTTTCTTCTTTTCTCAGTTTTCTCAAAGGAGCAGTGTGTCGGATTTAATGGCATGTAGCGGTAAGAACTGCACATTTCAACCAGCTATAACTTCTTCCATGTGCCAAGCATGAACTCCTGGTTAGGATTCCTTAAGGTTTCATCGTTCAGGAGGTTTTTACTGGGAGCTGCATTATCTGTAAAAGTCTTTTTCTCTCCATAAAAAACACACCTGGTGATTTAAACTGGTGAAAATACAGATTGAAGCAGTTTCCCATTAAAATGCAGCATTCCTTCTTTGCTGTTTTGCACGTCACAGAGCAATAACGTAAAATCCAGTTGTCCTGGAGATTTTCACTGGTAGCTGAATTATCTGCAGACATCTCTTCCTCTCCAAAACAAATGGACCAGATGAGTTAAACTGGTAAAAACACTGAATAAAGCAGTTTCACGCTAAAAATTAGTTATTTTCTAATGCTGTTTGGATCGTTGTAGAGGGCTGCTAACTGTCAGGAGCCAGTGCTTGGTATGTTCACTTGTGGCTACTGTAGAAACATAGCAGTGCAACATGGTGAAGTCCACAAACAAGGGCCTGCTCCCCTTTGTAGATATAAATGGCTCATTCTAAGGCAATTAAAACACACACAACTGCCATTTTTAGGTGATCATATACTAAAGAAAATGTTCTTATTATATAATATTCAATTTCTGCCAATATAGTCCTCTAAATCCTACACACTGGACCTTTAAATATGTTATTATTTTGGAAAAAAAAAAATATTTCGAGTTTTAATTTAGGTCTCTTGGAAATTATATGGAGTGAGCAATCATTTAATGAATCAAAAACTATAATCAGCCTATAAATAGATAAAGTAATCATTAAATGCAGCCCTGAAGCACATCACTCTGGGGAGCTCGAATCATCCATTACAGCTCCTTGTTCCGAGTGTAACCTCACTCCAGGTAATGATAAGATCTTTAACAGACAATGGCAGAGCCTGAGATCCCCCCATTTCTATCAGGAAGGGCCTTTATGCAATTTTAGCAATGAGTTATGGAGTTCCTTTAGTGTGGCATCTCTGATTTAATGCAAAGAGCTGGAAGTCCCTCCTTGCTAGTCCCATCCACCACTGCAGGCCGAGCCTCTAATGGACGGGGAGAGAAAACAAGCTTGTCTATCTAATGGTCAGGCTTCTAATGCAATGCTAAAATAATCAGGAACAGTAAGGAGGGGTGGGGGGATGGTTTCCGGTTTGTGGGGTTGCAGAGGTTGATGTGCCGTGCCAGGGGCTTGGAATCTGGGAGGAACGACCCCCCCGAGCGACCGAGGGGACTGTTGACCCCGAAGGGAGGAAGTTGTGATGTAACTCCTCTGGGACGAGCACTAACAGATTAGATTCAAAGTAATGTTGATGAATGTGGACTTCATGTTTCCTTTGGTGGACAGAGGGTGTGGAGTGGTTTTCAACAAGAAAGATGAACAGATTAAAGCACAAGATGATGAAAAACAAGATCTGGGATTTTTTTGGAGGGTATTTAAGATCACAAAATAAATTAGAAAAATAAAAAATTGAATTAAAAACATTTATAATTAGTTAACCTTTTCAAACATGAGCAAATTGGCTTGATTGTTTTTTCCAATGATACGAGAAGAAGGCAACAAGCTATGGCAAAAAGCAGTTACAAAAAAGAAATGGCCCAAAATTTGCAAGAAGTGTTAAGAACGTAACAAAAATGTCCTGAAAATAAGCCAATAAAAAAAAGAATAATAATTAAAATTAAAAAAAAAAGGTGAAAATGACTAACAAAGTGCTTAAAAAAAAGGAAAGTTTTATTTCTGCAACATTATTTTAAATATATTATCATACAAATTATAGTTATAGTATGCAGTGTCGTTATAGTTTTTTTGGAAAAAAAAATTCTCTATTAGAAAGATAATAATATTAATCTAATCTCCCACAGCCATTTTATTTCTTGCCACATTTACTAATATTTTTTTTGTTTAATTTCTTGCAAAGTTACTCATTGCCTTTTCTCCCCATGTTTTCAAATGATGTCAAACCAAATTTTCAAGGGTCACAGAGATTTGAATGCTTGTGACAGGTGTCAACAAAATGATCCCGGTTCTACAGATTTTTCTTATATGGTATATTTCAGTAAAATTTAAATACAGTAAAAGATCATTTATAGTTGAGTTTGACGTATTTTCTGTTGACCTTTCAACCTTTACCCCATCTCAAGGAAATGTTTATGGAAAAAGTCGTCCCTGGTGTATTATTAGCTCTGATTGACCTCATATTTCAGACGCTTATGGAACTTGTTTCAGTGGTACTGCACCCGAGCCACGACATATTGGCCCAATTACTTGTTAACAACAGCCTGACTTATGTCCTCCTTTGCTCTTCGATGTTACTTTCAGGCATGATTGAGCGAGCTTGTCCCCAGCATTACGTAAGTTCATTGGTCAGCCGTGAGTTTTGCCGCTGCAGACTGGTCTTTGTAATGCTGCTGTTGCACGGGTGCAGAGGAAGTCAGGACAGAGTGCTGTTTATTTATAGGGCAGGGAGGTCTTTTCCCTCCTCTGTGAAACTCTCAGAGTCAACCAAACAGGCAGAGGAAGCCCCATAAATGATTTCATGTCTCGGCCTGTGACTCATTTTACAGATTCAAATGGAGCTAGAGTCATTCCTGTTAAAGTTTGCATTGCTTCCTTGCTGTGGGAAAACCCCTTCTGCTGCTGAGGTCATCGGCACTGGCTGGATTTTCATTTGTGTTTTTTGATGAGACTGTTACTGGCTGCCCCTGGAAATGCTCTCGTTTTCATGTTTTTAATCATAACGACGTTTGCTCTGTGTTTGCTATTACACATCATTAGAGCACCAAAACTGATCATGTGAGTCGTATTTTTTTTTTTTTTTAAAAAAACATCCGTCTGTAATAATATGCTCTGCCTGGAATGGAAAATCCTGAAAGAGCTACAAGGCGAGTGAGAGGACTCCATTCTCGTTTTTCCTCCTCTGTGATGAGATCAGGGAGTTCACGTTGGCAGTTCTGCGCGCTCAAATTGAGGTTACCACATAGGCAGTCACGCCTTGAGAGGACTGCTCCAGCTCCTGCAACCATCACCGTGACAACAGCACCCACTGTGTTTACAATTAGCATTCAGTCCGTAGCTGATTAGCAGCATGGTGTATAGTGGACCCACAGAAAGACACACTGACAAATAGACACTGAAAAGGTTTTTCAGGCTTGATTTATTTCCCCCCCAGGGCATTCCAGATGATGTGTGCTTTACTGTATATTAACGATAATGCAGGTGTGCATCATCTGAGCCTATAAACCAAATCAGGTGGAAACTATTTGAACCAAGCTGGCCTTTATGAAACCATTTGCTCTGCTTTACTGCTTTGCTTTCTGGTGCAAACAAAGGCACACAAACCATAAATGTAACACACACATAGACGTGCACACACGCTACAAACACTTTGTTGGCACTGCTTGCCTATGGGCTATAAAGGATGATATTTACATAGCAGTTTGGATAAGAGAGTGGTACCATTAGCAAGATGGATCGTTGCAAAGTGAACGGGGATTTATCACAAAGCCAAAGCCCTGCGTGAAAAATGAGGGATGACTCTTTTCCGGCCCTCGTGTTTCCATTCATTCTCTTTGACTCTCTGCGCTTTGCATATGCCTGTTCTTTCTTCCTGGGTGTGGCCGCCGCTGCTCTGTCACGCCTCGGCTCTCAGCCCTCTCTCCAGCAGACAGAAAAAAAGCTCCACTATTATCACAGCTCTCCAGCACACCTCTGAGACTTCATCATCCTCATATCTCCTGCTTCATAGAGGCCCTTGCATGGCCCTGTGTTGTGCCGCTGCCAGGCTCTTTGCATCATTAAGATCCTGTGTCTGAGGTTATCACTCTAATGCTTATCTAGTCATTTGCATTATCTCGGCACAGCGACTGCATTGTGTTGGATTTACTGATTGCTGGTAGTGAGATGTTACTGTTGTTATTCCACATGGATGGGTACAGTGCAAAGGGATAGCGAGGAGGAGGAGGAGGCGGCACAGGGAAAGGCCAAGCCATTGTCATGGATCAGAGATCAAAGATTGTCTATGTGATGATGGAGAAGCAGTTAAAGCAAACAGGCGCATGAAAATTCAGCTTTGCCTTGCCTGAGGCTTTGTGTGTGTGTGTGTGTGTGTGTGTGTGTGTGTGTGTGTGTGTGTGTGTGTGTGTGTGTGTGTGTGTGTGTGTGTGTATGATGAGTATTGTTTTTTTTTTTTTTAGTGCTGCTTTATTTGACTGTTATTCTTTGTCCAAATCCTGTTTGCGAGGAGTGAATGGTCACTTTTAGTGCAGGCTACTAAAAAACAGCAAGTTCATGCCCATTAAACTTTGCTTAAATCGATTTTTCCAGTTAGTTTATATTTGGTAACTTTTAACACCCACACAAGAAGGAAAATGTGCATTATCCCGAACCGTTTAACAATGTTGACTCTTGGGTCTGAATTGGCTGCTGACGCTGATCCACCACCTTGTCAATATGTGCACAGATAACGGTGAAAGCAGCTCTAGGCTTAGATCTATTGGTATTGATCAGCGAGTTGAATAGAGACACAGCTGCTTCTGCCAGCAGGAAGAACGATAATGTGGAGGAGTTGAGAATCTCTGTTGCGCTCGTCTTTTTTCTCTCCACTTAGTATTACTCAGCCAGAAACAACAGGCCAATTTTGACTGAATTTCCCAATTTCTGGCTGAGTTTTGAAAATATGGTGCTCAGAGCTATTGGTATTTTTGAAAATTATTTTAAACTTTAGTTTAAAATGATTTGGTGATTAATTAACTTTACCATCAACAAATTCACATATTTATAATTGAAAGAAAACAAAGCTATAACTATTTCTTGATAATTAATTAATTGTGTTATTTCTCAAGGAAAAAATCTGAACATTCAGTGGTTCAGCTGAGGGTTTGCTGCTTTTCTGCATGATATATGACATATATGATGTATAATATTTCAAAAAATTAGTTGGAAGTCCTTGACTCACCAACTAAGGGGACTGGTAGATAAAAAATCCACCCCTTCTTTTTATTTGTGTTTTTATTTATCTGTTTTTACCAGCCAAAATAATATCTAGCTATTTTTGCACATATACTATATTGGTTTCAGTATTTTTCTTTCTGATAATAATCCAACCATCCTATCTTATACTGGAACCACTGACAAGCGCTCGTCACATACTGCTGTTTTCCAAGTCGTCAAAGCCTTTTGGCCTCCATCACTCTCCCCCCGTCTCCTGGTCACCTCTTCAATCCTGTGGTGTACTCAGCAGACGAGAAGGCGTTGCACTGATGTTACCTGAGGTACTGAATTGCCCTACATGTGGTTGCTATTTTCACCCTCCTGCCCCTCCGAGTGTTTCTGTAGCCAAATGAGAGCTGGCTGCTTTGGCCAGGTGGGGAAACTGTTCCATTAAGTGGAGTGAAGAGCCTCTTGGGAATTCTTTGTAAAAGCTGTCTGGGGTGAATTGTGCAAACTCCTCTCGCCTCCAGAGCATCTTTGACCTAAAATTGGTTAGGCGAGAGGGGTAATGTTGGAAAAAGGAAGAAATAAGAAGGTTGGACCACTAGTCGCAGTCAAAACCCATTCAATTTATTATGATACGAAATTAAAAAGCAGCAAATGTTCATATCTAAAAGGCTAAACCAGATGAAAATATGCAATTTCTGCTTGATAATTGACTAAAATGATTAATGCATTATCAAATTAAACTCAATTTCCAACTATTGACCATTTCATCACAAAGTCTATGAGCATTTCCACTCAGGTAGTTTTGGACTCAGCGCCTTGGTCTCAGCTGTATTCATTGCACGCTGCTCATTTCCCTCTACCAGCCAGAAAATCTCATTTTGTCTGCAGATTCAGTTTGATAACCTTCTCATCACACTACATTTTCGGAAAAAAAGACAGACAGTCATTTGGGTGGAAAGTACAAGCGCTTAACAGACTACCAGCAGAGTAGAAGTAATGGCAAAAAAAAAAAACAACAAAAAAGCATGCTTTGGGGTAAAACACTGAGCTCTCCAAGAAGTGAGATGTATCTGTGTTTGACCAGCATGTTTTCCTTCGCTGGCAGCACGCCTTTCTTTTTGCCTCCTGACACAGGACTGGAACCGTCCAGCACGGCTGCCAGAGAGAGAGAGAGAGACGTGAAGACACACGGAAAGAGGGAAGTCACGGCAGTGCACACGGCAATTTAAATTTTAATTGCCTAGATTTATCTTCCGCATACAGTGTGACGGGCTGATAACTTGGGCTGATAGCACAGAGAGCCTGTTTGTTAAAGCTTGGCAACATCCACATATCCGGGGCAGAAGCCACAAGAAAGAGGAGAATGGATTTACTGCAACATTTCTTAACCTCCGACAAACACCCACGTTCACAGTACAATGCACAGTTCAGCCGGGGCTTAAGTGCTGAGCGTACCCTGAAAGCCTGGCAAATTGGCCGATTTCAGTCCGTCTGTGACACTACATCACCTACACTCAGGAACACAGTATATTGCTTCAGAACTCGGCTCATACAGGAAACAGTTGGAAGGAAATCTCTCCTCAGTTTGTCTAGTTGCAATTTAAAAGTCACTCTGTCGGTTTGTTGGTCAGTCCTGGAGAGTTTTAAAAAAATTTATTGTACAAAGACCCATGGTTCTGTAATTGGAAAAAATATAACACCGTGTTTCCGTATGCAGTAAATGTTTTTATGATATGCACAGGCATTTTAGTTAACTCTTTAGTTAACCTGGAACAACATTAGTTTTCCTGTACTGCCTTCAGACACCTTTCATGTGCATTTAAACCTTTGAACCCTGTGCAAACTGGTTTGATGTCTTTTCCAAACGTGGCCCTGTAAGGCACTGAGCAGCTTGGTAAGAGATGTCATATACATTTCAAGAATTGGGAAAAGGTGACAAGAAAACAACCTAAGAATTAGTTTAAAAAAAAAAAGACATGGAGGAAGAAATTATTCGAAGTTAATAATAACAGCTGGATTTTGGAGTTTTTCTGCAAATATACCATCCAGTTTAATAACTGCTTTTACATCCAGTCATTCCTGAGCATTCGTCCCAGGAATCTGATTTAAAAAGCATTAACCTATTGTTGCCTAATTGTAAATAGCCTCTACTGTCCTGCTTGTCCAGTTTTTTAACCTCAGCGCTCCTCCTGAATGCTAGTCTGTGATTGGGCAACATTGCCTGTTTTTTGTAAACCTGCTATCCTGTAGCGAGTTGCACATTCAAAGAAATTTTGGTGATGCAATAGACATAGGCTGTTGCAGGAAAATATATTTTATCACTCAGGGCGGAAAGTAGTCTTTGAGATCATGAAACCTGGAAGATGCTCTGCTGGAAAACAGGTAGAATATTGACACTCCCCAAAGGTTTGCTGAGGCAACACTATAGTCATACTAAGGGAACAAACGGGGCTGCTGTCCTGCTAACAAAACTAAAAACATTATACAGCTTCATCACATACACAACACATGCCTTTGCAATGTGTAAAGAAGTAGTCAAGTTATGGAATAGTTGTAGTGTAGGGTAATGTTGTTGTAGGGTAATGCAGCCCAAATTTGATAGCATAACAGTATTAGCTTGGGTCAGTATTAGCTGAAAAACAGACAACCTTTAGGTAGTTTTCTGTAGAAAATAGCACAAAACATAGCAATAAGCTTTGTCATTACCACTATGATATGGAGGGATTATCCAGCATTAGTTGTGAGAGCGACGTACAACAAAATAATGACAAAAACACCTAAGCTAAGGTGTTGTGTTTGTTTCAGTTTATACTTGAACAAGTGTCATTTCTGTTCTTCGATACTTATTTAGGTCGTGGATTTTGTTGTTGTGATGCCTTTTTGTGGAGACATAAGTAACTGCAGACAGCTACTTAATGAATAATTAATGAATAGTGTTCACACTTAAATGTAAATGTTTGAAAATGTTCAAAATACATGTGCACTTCTCTGGTAAAATTGAGAACATACAGTAATATCCACCTTACCACGGGCCTTTATCTGTCAGGTTAATGTCCGAACCAGCTGCTTTATTCTGACCTATATCTTCTGCATCCTCTCAGATGAAGTCTGATTAAACATTAAAACTTTAAAAGTTTTGAAAGTCTTCTTGCATATTGGCTTTCCTGGTTTACTTAGTGAAGCTAATAATTCAGTGATATTCTCCTGAAGCCCTGAGAGCTGGTTAATATGCTCATGCCAGCGCAGATCCAGTTCATAGTTAAGAGCATGTTGCCATGAGGAACTGAGGCTACATTCACACTAATTAGTTCTCATTTAAAACTGTAAGAAACATATATTAATAGGTGGAGCTCTGCTTTATAAATATAGTAAATTGATCTTAGTACTTCGTGTACTTCGTGTAGTACTTTGTAACCCATCTTATATTCCAATGCACACACTTACACTCATAAAACCACACACACACACACACACACACACACACACACACTATGTTTTATTATTATTATTCAAATTTTATTCATTTTTTGTTAATTTATCTTACCTGTAACCTGTAGATACCTGTAGAAAATAGATAAAAAAGGGCAAAATTGTGAATTTGACTGTATAAGTTGCTTTTACTACAACTATTACTATTACTACTACGATACCTAGCGTCCACACCACTCTGCATTTTTAAAACCCCTAAAAGGGAGACTTTAAAAAAAAAAAATGCTGCCGATCCGTTTTTTATTTTAAAAACTTAAGGTTTTGTGTCTTGGTCTGGACAGTTGGAAAAGGAGACTTTGATGCAGTTAGAAATAGTCTTACCAGTCATGACATGTCAAGCCAAAACAATATTGCGAGGTCTACATACCTTTTTTTGATGTTATCCTTTTTGTGTGGATACTCGTCTCCATTTACAACGTCTACTTCAGCGCTGACTAATGCTCTGAGTGCAGCTCCAATGTGTTGCTGTATCTGCTTTGCAATGACCTCAAATCTGTTATTCACTGCCTTGATGACCTTAAACTTACTTTTGGTAAAGTTCTACCTCGCCAGCAGACCAAGCAAAGAAATCTTTGGTCCTACTTATCACCCTCTCCAAAGTACTTTATGTAATTAAGCAAACTGTGAGTGTTGGTATGGATGGAGATAATATCCAAAATGATGTTAAAAGCTTGGGTAGACACCATTTTTGTTTTCAAACTGTGTGTGTGGCATGAGTGTTTTCGGCTTGTCACATAGAGCAAACGTCATCATTTAGACCCCCTCCCCCCTTTGATCTCCCTGCCTCTCTTGCACTTTCTCTTCCATCTCATCCATCCATCTTTCCTTATCATTCTCCATCCCCTTCTGCAAGTGTATGCTCGACTTATTTTTCCACATCATTCACCATGCTTTAAATCTCTCTTCTCCGGTCACATTTTTAGAAGTTTGCATCAAAATAAAGACGCTTGACCTCCATCTGTGCATTAGTTTCCCCTCCTCTTTCTCTCCATCTGTTAATGCTCAATTCCCAACAGCCATTTAGATTCATTTTCAGGCAAACCCACATCAACAAATCCAATGAAAGTGTAATTGAAAAATCTTCTTATGGGACACAGCGGCATAATGTGTAATTTCCTCAGTAAACACTGTGCCACCATGCTGTTTTGTAATATGCTTGCACTCAATAGGCATTGTGCCCTGGAGTTGCATCTCAAATTGCACAATATGAAACAACAACCCAAGTGGGCGAAGGTGAGGAATATGAGCAACCGTATCTTTTGTTTCTCGTCATATTTCCCCAGATTTGCTTTCCCTCCTGCCAATAGTACAACAATTAAAACCTAACAAATGTACTTAATTAAATACAATGTTCATTTAACTATCTGTTATTGGATGTGTAATGAACCTTGTCTGTGCCCCCAAAAGATGCAAAAACGTCAGTTATAATAGATCTCCAATTTTTCGCTGGTGGGCAGCTGAGGAAAAAGCAGGCAGATGGAGGAAAGGAGAGCTTGTGGTTCATTTAGATGACAGCTGCATGAGCTCGTCTGGTGATTGAGGGCTCATCAGGTAGTTAATTTGCGAGTGAACGTCGGGACTCCTGTGAGTGATGCCGTTTGGATGATATGCGCAACACTGAGCGGAATAACGACTGCGGCGGCCGCTGAGAAAACTTGTTATGTGACTGTCACTGGATGAATTGACCTCGTTTGTAATTAGCATCAGGATAGGAATTCACATTTAAAAAAAAAACATGCCGGTTGCTAGCTTGAAGTGCTAGTCATTATATGTTAATGAGTGCTGCTGGAGTTTTATTTGCAGAGAAATGTTGACAGAATGGACTTTACGAGTTCTGCAATAATCTATAGAAAACGTTATGCCTCCGTCATCAAAAGATGTTACACTGGATGTATATTTTTTATGGCGCACATCAGCAGCAGCGTCCCGGGATCGCTGTGGGAGTGTAATCATCAAAATTTGTTGCCTTGATCCAAACATTATCCTCCTCCTGCTCTCCCTCAGCGCGCACGCTATAACCACTTAAATCACTTTATATGAGATTTTTTTGTGCGTGTGTCTTAAGGAAAAGAGGACAAACTGATACAGTAGAGGGCTCAGTGTCCCACTCCCTGCCGTGTGATGGATGGCTGGACAGTAGTATATGTCTAATTATCATTAGCCTCCTGGAGAGAAAAGCCTGCTGTAATGGGGACTCTTATTACTGTAACGCCTTTATCAGCAATTTGCTGCTCTCCTGCTGTTGTGCTGCGAAGCCAATGTGAAGATGACCGTCTGTCTTTCACAGAAGTCCAGATACAAGCTTTGTAATGCCATTACTGCAACAACGCCTCACTTGTTAAACCTGCATCTAACATTGTAAGATATGCAAATGATTTCACTTTGGCCTTTAGCCAAGAAATCTTGAAGAACCTTTCATATTTTGACCACAACGTCATTTGACGTTAATGTTTGGTTCAATTAAGGTTTTGAATTTGGGTGAGCAAAATGCCAGGACAGCGTCTAATGCCAACATCAATTTGATGTAGAACAAATAACGGTGAAGTTTTGTTGGTTTCAAGTTTTAAGTGTCAGGTAACCAAAATCCAACGGCCTCCAATCATCTCATACTAACGTCATCTTGACATAGGATAACAATATTTAGTCATAAGGTAGTGACAGTAAAAACCAACTTTTGTGAAATGTAATATTAAAGTCCACACATCGTGAAATTTTAACGTTGCTAGACATTTAAAATATCGTCAACCTGATTTGTAATCCAACCAAAGGCTAACATTTGCTTGACGAAAGAATCCAGGATCTTTTTGAGGCCATATTGATGTCCAGTGCCAGCTTGGGTATATTCTACAATAACGTAAACTTCTCCTAAAACCATGCAATGCAATGTTGTTTACCAGATGCTGAAGTTTGCACAAAATATGCATCTCTAGTTTAAAGAAGCAGGGTTGTAGGATTAAGTAGCATCTAGTGGTGGAATTGCAGTTTGCAACAGGCTGAAACTTGGTGAAACTAGTGCCATGTGTTCAACTCCCGGCTAGGACTCCTTCAGTACTTTGATGGGGAGGTTTTTAGTGGGAGCCAAAATATCTGCAGAGGTCTAGAATAAAGATATAGAAACCCCCTCTCTATGTAGATCTTAATGGCTTATTATAAGGTAACAAAAACACAACGATTCTTATTTTCAGGTGATTATTCACTAAAGACATACTGATTATATCATGTTCCATTTCTACCAATTTATTCCCCTAAATCCTACACACTGGTCCTTTAATTAATGGGCATATGTATGCAGACTTTTACTGAGATATACCCTATCACCATTATAATTTGCTGAACCACGTTGCTGGATTTCAATCTAAATTCTGCATTTAAAATGTGTGGATGATGCATGAAAATCTTTGCCTTCACAGGATTTATAAGGGATTTCAAAGAATTCTCGTGTCATGTCGTTAGCTCAGTAATATTGGAAGCTAACGTAGTTCAAAGTCATAGCTGCTGGTGCTAGTGATAACGCGATGGGTTGAAAGCATCCAAACCCATACTGTAAAAGAAGGGGGAAAATGCCTTTTCTGTGTCAGTATTGGATGTTTTTGAAAAGTCTTGTGCAAAGCATGCTTGGAGGTATGCACATTCTCATGGCACATTCTTTATGAATAGCTTTCTTTATACAGTGTGGCGTACGCAGGCTTTTTATGTAGACACGTAGGCTACATCTGGCCTGTGGCTGGGCTGTGTTGCTTTACAAAGAATATCAAAGAGAGGAGAGACAATAGATCTCTCTCAGGATGCAGAATCCACCTGCTGCTGTTTAGCAGACGGTTTGTATTTACACTTTATTCTCACTCCTTTTGTCAGAAGCGTGTTGATGCCTCGTACTAAACTTATATTTGGGAAAACAGAATCTCAAGCTAGAGTCTCTCTTTCAGCCTCACTCTCGGTTGTGTATTTACATTAAACATTTTATATTCACAACCTAACATTTACTTAAACTCCCCTCCTGTCTAGTTTTAAACCTAACCCGATTATATTCTGATGCAAATGTCATAGTTTGCATTTCAGCTCTGCCGTAGAGGTGATCTTTTTGCAGCATTCTACTTCAGTTTTTGCCCCATTAACTATCACAGTGAGAGCCATAAACCAAGCTCTGTGTTCAGCATGCCAGCTCAGCTCACCTGAGTATACATGTGCCTGCTATATCGACCATTCTATTGAGCCATTAAAGAGTGGAGTCGCCTTGAGGGCCGTGTCCGCGCTGTGCGTGTAGAGGGGATAAAAGTTTGTGTAGCTATATTGAGATACTATCTGGGGTTTATTTGCCTGTATATATTCTCTCTTAGTCAGCGCGATAACTTCTTCGATAAGGCTAAATAGACTGCTTGTCTCCTGTGTTATCTCAGTCACATCAGACTGGGCACACAAACTGTACGTACGTGCACTGATGCGCATGCACACACACTTGCAACAAAAAAAGACATAATACAGATGCACAAATGCAGACACACACACACATTCAAAGCAGCGATTCCAGGTTGTGTTAAGAATTTGGGCAGCCAGCCCAGAGAAATAATCAGCTGTACAAGTAAAATATTAGTCTGATGAAACCAAGATAGTGTAATACATGAAGCCAAAAAAATGAAATGTGGTCCTTCTCATCAACTTCATTAATAAATACACGGGTATAATATGTTTATCATTTGGCATTTTGATGTGGCTTAATATAAAATAAAAAGCCCATTCATGGCTTAAAGGGACAGATCACCCCAAATTCAAATATTTTTCCTCTTACCTGTGGTGTTATTTATCAGTCTTGATTGTTTTGGTGTGAGTGGTAGTTGGAGATATTGGCTGTAGAGATGTCTGCCTCCTCTCTCTCTCTGTACCTAATTCGGAATAATGTCAGCTGAATCGTATTTAGATGTTCAATACATTTATTTGATGATTCGTTTTGTGTTCAGGCTCCACAGTACATTTTGTGTGGCAATGGTATTCATGTGATATAGTAAACAAGCTAATGGCTCTAAAAACGGGTTGCCAGTGTGCAACAGCATTTTTCAAGATAGATAATCCACAGACCTTGTTGTGAGCAGTTTCATGTTGGAACTATTTTTTTTCGACCGTCCTACGCCTGCCAACCATATCACCGTGCAGAAGAATGCAACTGCCATTTAGTTTCATTGTATTTCAGAGAAGACAGACACGCAGGAACTCACACCAAAACAATCTAGACTGAGAAACAGAACTACAGGTATGAGGGAAAAATATTTTAATTTTGGGGTGACCTGTCCATTTCATTAGAGAAACAAGGTTACTCTGCTGGCTTGCACATATTCCTGAAGTGATGCAACCTGCCATCTCCAGTCTTGTGTGAATCACTGCACACCCACACATACACACACAATAAGACATATGCAGAAAACACACACATGGGCTACAGGCAAGAATTTAGATTTTTCTTGGTAAGTGCAGCTCCCACGAGGGTTGAGCTGATAAGACAGTGTTGGAATGAAGAGATATGTGTAACGTCAGACGAAATGAGACACACTTTTTATCCTGAAGGGCCCCCTGTTGAGAGGATGATTGCACTTGTGATTAGCCAAGAGGCCTCATCTGGATGACCTCACATTATCTTTGTGTGTGTGTGTGTGTGTGTGTGTGTGTGTGTGTGTGTGTGTGTGTGTGTGTGTGTGTGTGTGTTGAAATGGGGGGCTACATAATCATTTTTACAACATCCTTTTGTCCAAATTAATGATTCTGACTGGTCTGTTATTTAAAAAATAGGTGAACTTAGTCATCAGAGGTTATGTGTGAAGAGTTTAATGCATGATAGAGGAGTATATCGATAACTGAGAGTACTCTAATAACACTGAAACATGGGTTTCAACAATATCGTTCTGCCCTTGTTGGAATAGGCAGATGGTATATGTGTTATTTGAGGCAAATAAACTTCCAGCAGCTCAAGAGCGAAGTGCACACTTCACATGTTTTTGGACAGCTGTCAGCCTGTCACGAATCTCGAGGAAAGAGTTGGAAACAACCTAACTAGCTCTTTCCAGTCTGCTGTCTTTAAAGGACTCCCCTGGGTCTTAAGTCGGTCCCCTTAGTGATAGATATCACAACTCAAACTCAGAGAGCTTGCTTCTTATTAGGCCTGTGCTGCCAGTTTGACCTGGGGAAAAGTATTATACATTTCATCATGCATGTTGTAGACTCTGTCAGGTTTGCTTTGTCTCCTCTGTGCCCCATGTTATGGTAATAAAGAAAAAGACAGTTAACTTGTCCAACATCCAGACATTAGCCCCACAGTGTTCTGTGAGTCTGCGCTGATCAGATATTCCATTACTCTGCCAGCTCCCCTGCATGTAATAGAGTGGACCAGATCCATGTCCAAATAGTATTAGACTCTCAACACACCCACTCTCTCGCAACAGTATCCAAATAATTACCTCTCCCCACATCTGCTCGCAGCAGCCAGCTCAAGTCTTGGCCGGTCGTGTGACACCTTGTGTGTGCACAGGGCTGATACAAATGATTGTTTCGTCATGGTATATTCAAACAACGGCAGCAACCATCTGTAAGAGATTGAATAGGGATGTTGCTTTGCATCAGATGTTTTTATTTTTATGTTCATGTGTTGATGTTGCTGCTTTGTTTTTGTGTTAGATTTCATGGGAAGCTGCGATTTCTTACTGGAACAAACTCAAAGCAATATTTGTTTTTTGCTTGTGTTTGTATGTGGAGAGGGTGATGTTTTATTGATCTTTATAGAGGAGCCCTCAGGCAGCCATGCTCATCAGATCAGAGGTCAGGGTCATCTCTCGGGAGGAATCAAAACAAAGATGGGGTTTAAAATATGGATTGAGAACAACATGCAACAGTCTGCAGTTTAACTGTGTCAGTTTTGACTTTAACTGTGTGAAAAACACTATTTCTCTATTCATTTCAAGGAGGCAACTTTGTTGACACAACCAAATACTCACGCAGAAGTCTCCAGCAGAGTTCGGCAGGGGTCTGATTTTTAGAGCCCGCACCACAACATGCAATAACTCACACACCCCGCCTTCCAAACAAATGACTATTTAGTTCCACAATCTGACCCGACCCGTTGACACAAGATCTGCAGCCCAACCCACACTGCAAATCCTATAATAACTATGCCCTGTTCAAATTATTTGCTTAGGCAGCATTTTCGAAGTCATCATTTTGAGACATTTCATACATGTGAAACTGAGAAAATATATTTCAAAATGAAGGTAATTCAGAAAACAAAATTGAAACAAATATCTTTTATATTTAGCAGCACATCTCCACAGTTAACATAGCTGTTAGTAACAAACAACCAGCCAGCAGTCAGAGGATTAAAAAGTTCAATTTGATTATTATTGTGTTAATTTTATATAGTATAGGCTATTTATCATCTAACACCTTCAATTCAGCACTGCTAGTCTTTGTTTAATTCAGAACAGAATCCACACAAAAAAAAACCCAGCACTTGAAAAACACCTTTTTTTGTGGGTCAGCCTCCCTGAGAGTACCTGACTTAATGTTTTTAGTAAGTGGGTGATTAGCTGGTTGGTCTAAAATCTCTTCTTCTTCTGCTTCCTTCCGAAACAACAGTAACAAGTAATCAAATTGTTAAACAGTGATTGCTGCTGTCATAACATTCCAGCTTAGTAAAATATAAACCAGAGTTTTGGCATCTGATTCATATCAAGGTTTTATCACTCTAAGTGGACCGCCTTGATCATATTCATTTTCTCACTGGTACCTTTGATCACACGCCCGCTAAGGTGAACTCTCAATCTGCAACTCTGATCCTGATCACAGTTTTCTTTTTAAATAATTGCAATACTAATCGAAATAACTGTAATTTGTACTGAGAGGCCTCGTGCTATTGCCAGGCAACATGTCACAGCAGTCAGTCAGTCATCACTTGTGTGTTATCATAGTGGACCAGTAACAGAATCTGGTCGTCTGTAAACTGTGGTGTCCAAGTTTTTCCATTTGAAGAAAACAAAAACTTATTGGTGGTTTGAGGCATGAAATATGTCCACGAATCTGTCGAAGCCAATTTGCTCCTTTTAGATATTTTGCTTGCTGTAAAGGGAAGGGGAAGCAACATAAAACCAGGTGCTTTGGTAAAATGAAATTATTTATGGGTTTAGATCATTGAAACAAACAAGAATAGGTGAGGCAGATTGCAGGGGGAAAGGGCTAATTTGTGCATTTGGAATAAAAGACACTTGCAAACAAGGGGGCTTAAACATGGATCTTATCTCACCTCGATGCCGCCCTGTTGAATGTAGCTGCAGGTTAATGTGAGTGCACATGAAAATATGTTTTGGCAGTGCAGTTTACAAATATGGCCCCATTTACTCTGTGTTGGCCTCCTGCCTCGTCAGCTGGTGCCCTCCTCTACAGTGAGGATGACTAGTGTCCTGGTATGGTGCAGATGGTGACGTCATGTCACAGGCTTGTTCGATTAGTTCGAGAGGGGAGTCCACACAGCTCTGTTGGTCCCATTAGTGACAAACGGACAGATCCCTCTTCTCCTCCTTCATTGTTGACATTGCGTGCTATGTGGTCCATCCTTCCCCTCCTGTTTCTCCTCACCTCTCCCTCTTAACTCAGAGGCATCATCTCTCAGCGGTGTCTGACAGTAAAAGCCGACACGCTTTAGTGCTTTTCAAGAATGAATACATGAGGAAATTCCCAAACGGGTGTTAGCGCGGAAACCATGATATGGAAACCGTCAGTGAAGCTGGTGTGCCTGGCTCACAAAACTACCTCAAGGACGCTCGTCATGATGGCTGATCTTATGATTAATGATTGTCCTTGAGGACGTCTTGTTTGTGATATGATTTACCAAACTTCTCGTGCGTTTGCCAAGCATGCATCGGGCTCACGTGTTAATTAATTACAGATAGACTGATTGCTGTAGAGCTGATTGCTTCACCTCGCTCCCAGCTTATAGGAACAGCTTTAGCAGCGCTGTGTGGGGTTGTGAGGTCTTTATGGCAGCGCTGTTTACTGCTGGCAATTTCTCTTGGTCTGCAGGGGATGTTTCCATCATACTATAGAGATGTAGCTTTCCTTAGGCCTGTTTCTCCATGTCTGCCTTCTTTTATTTCGTTTCAGAAAACATCTTTGGTTTTACCTGGACCTCTCACCTCTTTAATCCCCCAGACAGGCTTACATGATAAGTGCCTACAAGGGAAGTGTGGATACACAGATCAATAAAAGTTTGAGCAGAGCAATGCTTCCAAGTGAGTCCCTTGCTTCACACAGTATCATCCTTTGATGCTGCTAACCTGAGCTGCATAACACCGACATCTAATATCAGTAAACTCCTCCTAATAACCATCTTTATCAATGATACGGCTCTAATCTGCTTTAAAATGACCGCTATCCCTGTTTTCTTATTTCTCTTCCGTCTGAAACTCTCCACTCTGTTATTCAGCAGCTTAGCAGAAGCCCCTCCCTCATACTCACTTTCCTTTTTTTGCCATCTGCTTTGAAATTAATGGGCATGTTGGAAAGTAGGCTAAATCCAGAGTGACAGCTTTTTTTCTCTCTCCTATTTTTAAAGAGGTGCTGCAGGCAGTGTCCAAATGCGTTGGAGATGGAGAGAGAGAGAGAGAGAGAGAGAGAGAGAGAGCTGGCTTATCAAGCTGCTTCTGCCTCTTAGATTTTCTCACCTCTGCCCTCCGGGGTGCTCCTGAAACCATAGCTCATAGCATCACTTTAACTGTTGATGATTGGCTGTGTTGCTCTTTCGCTCTTCCTTCATGTTGTCGGCCATGTTACTGGCTCAGTCAGCATATGGGAATATTTCTTCAGTCAGTCTCTCCTGCATCTTGTGGAGATTTTTTTGTGATATGAGGGCCAGCATGAATGAACTTGTAGAATTTTATTCTCAGAAATTGCACTTGAAATCTTTTTTTTTTTGTTATTTTGCAATAAATTGTGGTGATGTGTTACACATAAATATGCAATGAGTTCCAGAGAAAAAAAAAAGGACAGAATTTGAATTTCTGTATATCTTGAAAGTGCCCTGTTATTTGGCTTTTGTGTCCATAGCTAATATTCGGTATAGTTAGCTGGCCAGGAAGTTGAATGTGCCTCTGTGGCCTCACAGTTTTTTCTCCTGAATTCGGTTTTCAAGGTAATAATACTGCGTCTGATCATGAAGGCAGGACATATGGCATGATGGCAAACAAGCTTCATAAAATAAATGGTTAGCCTAGATTTAGTAATCAAATCAGTTATGGCTTACTTTTGGTGACTTGATCAAAGTTTGGTCAGAGCAATACCAAAGAACTGTGCCTTATAAATTCAGGAGAAAACAACCCCTCATTACAAGCCCTTTTACACTGAGATGCCACAACGATGTAAAGGGTCTCAGACATAAAATGTCTTAAAAATATCACACCTGTCCATGGTCCTGTCCTGCAAGCTTATACTTTTTACACAGATGTCGATCCAGCGATGTTACTATCTCCACAGCCGGCTTAAAGGTGAGACTGTCTTTGTATGCACTAGTCAGCTTTTTCTCCATGGATTCACCATGCTGAATCGGCGATGGCAGTGTCTGTTGGTGAATGAAATCAATAGCCTATTATTAGCAGTTTACCTCAGAGCACGAGAAGAGAAACTGAAGTTAGGAATGTAAACAAAGGCATAAAGTCAAGGGGGGCTGATGTTGAAAGAAGATATTTTTTGCGCTCTTTAGCAGAGGCATTTTCTGATGGTTTGTGTTGTTGTTCGATGATGCACAGTAAATGTGCTTTTGTCAACATTGAATTGTGTTGTTTATGTGGTAACTGGTTAACCACTAGTTGCAAGTGCTAGTCTGATGGTGGTTTGGTGTGTCTGGGCGTATATGTGGACAGTGAGGTGGAACAACAGCACAATGTCGCTGCCCTAAGCACGTAGTGTTAAAGGGGCTTCATAACTACGGGGAGGTTTGTTTGTAGAGTCTTAATTTTACTTATACATGTCTGGCTTATACATGTCATTTGGACTTTTATTCAGATTAGAATGGTGGTTTGTAAAATTGGCAACCATTATTATAGTTTAATGATATATGTGGAGTAATTTCAAGGGAACTAAAAAAGAAGAAAAAGAAACGAGAGACTAACCATTCTCTAATCATGAAAATTATAGCAGATTTCTCTGTATTTACTCTCCATTAAATCATGTAGTTTCAACTGAGGTATTATTTTACCTTTTTAGACGTTAAGTAACATTCTAATTTGCCATTAAAGTTATGTGAGCATAAATAATCCTCTGTAGTCTCTTTATGTGCAGTGAACACAATGTCTTGTCTGGGGGGAAAAAAGTGTTCTTGATATATTTTTAGTGCTAATGTTAAATGTTTAATAGTGTTGCATGTGAAGTGCTCCCTCATGATACAGTGTGCGACATATCTGTTGAATATCTAAATACTGTACACATGTTCTCAGCCTCATCTCGGAGGCGTAGAAAAAAGGATAACACTGTGCTTTTTTTGGCATTTCTTTGCACTGCTGCCAGGTTGTGGATTTCAGACATTGTATGTGGGCTAAAACTTCCAATTATAGAACAGGCACAGTGTTACATCTGAAAGGCATAAGCAGCTACACACACACACACACACACACACACACACACACACAGAATATACACATACTCTTTCCATGCTTGAGGCTGGGGGCTGTGATCTTTCCAAAGGTTTCCTCCTGTGGCCCGTGTGCCAGACTGTCTGAAGAGCTGTGGAGGGGCTGGCGTCGCCTCGCCTGCTGGATAAAAAAGCCAGTAACATTTTGCTTTCTGTGGCACGGCAACCAGCCTCTCCTCTCCTCCATTCCTCCCCTCCTGCCTCTATCTCCCACCTCCCCTTCTTCTCCTCTCAAGGAGGATTACCGGCAGAGACTGGACGTTTGATCCCGCCTTGCTCTCCACTGCTGCTATATCCATCTGACAAGGCTCTTTGTATCTCTTTCTCTTCCAGACTTCTCTGTGTGTCTCACTCTGACTGTCTTTTAGAAAAGATAAGAGTTAAGCCCTTTTTGCTGTCTGCTGTTTGATGTCTCAGATTTAGCTCTAGTCTACCTGGGCACAGGCAGGACAGCCGGGTCACCGATATGTGAGAAGTTAATTCAATTTCAGCAGGAGTGGTGCAGAGAAGATCACAGAGACAGGTGTGGGTAATTTATGACCATTTCCTCAGATAAAGTAGTAGGAGCAGTGTAAGTGGATAATTAACTGTCATGAAGATGAGAGGTTTTCACAACCAATACTCCCTCAACATCTTTGTATAATGCTCATAAATACACAAAAAACACACACATCACCCTCCTCCGCTTGAGCTTTTTCCCTTTTTCTTTCCGCAATGCTTTTATCTCAAAAGTGATTAATTGCAAGGGACAGTGCCAACAAGCTTTCCAATGTAATTTGCACCGGATGTATAAACAGGAAATAAGCTCCCAATACATGATGTTGTTGACTGTGGCTACAGAAGGTAACAGGGCCAAAGAAAGCTGTGACAATGTGATGCAATGTGACAGAGGACAGTATTCATTGACCCTAAGCTGTCATGCTGAAGTGTAAACACAGTTGCTTCATTTAGGCCACAGTGTTGACATGTTTGAGATGAGGGAAGCCGCCCAAAAAAGAAAAACCGCCCCCTCAATAAGCCTTAATCACTGGGTCACAACCGCTCTGGAAAGACCAGCTAACTGTGACTCATTTGTACTGACACAGGTTTCATCACTTTTCACCGCTCTGTCTAAATAACCAGCTCACAAATACTGTTAATTGGTCCCTTTAAATTGAAGAATGTCATGCTATTGCTAAATGATTTGCTATGTTTCCAAGGCCTGGAAATGGTCTGGATGTAGCAGAATGTTTTTGAAAACTCTTGAATATACATTCTTTGAGCTATTATTTAAAACATGTCTATAAAAAAAATCTAAAATGTATCACATTGTGCAAATTACACCCCTTGTAGTACTGATTTAAACTCTAGTCCCACGCTGTTTGACTGTTAAAACTTCACTAGTATCACATGGTACATCTTGGTGTAGGCAGTTAGCAGCAGAAATGTTTAAGCAAAGTTATCAAGAACTCAAATTCTGCTTGTCCACAAATGCCTCAAAATAAACTGATGCAGGTTAGAGAACAATACTTTTTGATTTTCTGCAGAAACCTTTTTCATCTGATAAAAAAGCCAAACACTGTGTTTCACACGAGAAATGCCTCATTAACATAGCCTCAAACTTACATTTAGTTTAAATTAAAATCAGTAAATATTTGATCAGAGAACAAGTAACAGTGATCACAACTGTGGCCACAGAATTTGATACCAGCTTTTATAAGCTGATTGTCAGTGTCAGAAGCGTTCTCACACATTAGAAATACTTCATTTGGATTAGGCGAGGGGTGATGCTGGGTAGAGTCTGCAGGAGGCAAGACATGATTACACCATAGTAACATAGCCAGTTAGTAATTTTATCATAAACAACCAATTTGCCATTCTTTTAATTTATCAGATGACTTCAACTCAACCTTTACACAAACTTAGTACTGGTGAGCTGGCAACGTAAAATCCATCTAATATCCGATCACATTGATTCGGACATTTGAGTTCTGACACACAACAACTCCGGGCAGATAATTTGCATTGCATGGGTGAAAGGGGCTGTTCAGTACTCAATGAGATGGCTCACTTCCAGTCTGTACTTCAGAAAAGTATTGAAGGAATAGGAGCTAAGAATTTGTCCACTGCAGAGTCCAAATGATAATCTATGCATCACAGCTTCTGTTGTTAATGTAGCTCATGATTAGTTTTCAGTGGGTCCTAGTGTGAGTAATTATCTAATAATGCAGTATCAAGCAAAAGTTTTGTTGCTATGGATCCCCAGGTTAATAAAAGTAGCGCACTTTAAAGTGTTGGTTTTAAAGTGATGGTCAAATTGTTGCAGTTATCTTTGTCTGAGGTGTCGTGTATTGGAAACTAGTATTTTTTGCTTGGTCATTGTATGAAAAATGTCAGTGTACACTGGCTACAGTAGAACCATTAGGGTGCCTGTTGGCAAACAAACAAATCTGCAGCTGTTACTCATATTTAAGTGTTCTGTGCAAATAGGACATTATCAGACTGTGCAGAGTGTGCAAACATGATTGTTGACTATCCCCAGTGTGTTTCAGGCAGCTTCACATGAAATCAAACTGTACAGCACATTTACTAGGGTATTGCTGTGGTTTCATATTGCGTTCACTCTGGTTGAGTGCCCATTGGAAAGCTCTCCACTGTCCACTGAGTGGATTTAAACTGCATCTTACAGAATCCACCCTGTCCCATCACTTTATCTGCAAATTGGCCGATTGCTGTATTGTGTGTAGCAGCAAAGCCGTGTGATGATTGAATGATTGTTTATCCAAGCTGTGGCTCTGATGATTAAAGCTGGCTGAGCTCGGCCTCAGAGCCAGTTGGGTAATTAACAGGCTGTTCTCCATGTTAATGGCATTAGTCACCTTGGAGATAATCGCTGCCATCGAGTGCACAGAGCCACAGCCTCCCGTGTACCTGATAGCCTACTTAAACAAAGGGCCCACAAACATCCAGCACTAACAAACCTTTTAGGTTAAGGCCTTTCGGCTTTCTGCTCTAATAATTTCACAACATTTTAAACAGTACTTACTTACTTTTGAGAATATGAAAGTGGTGGGAGTTAATATCAGATTATATTAATGCAGTGCTGCAACGAAAACAACTATTTTTTTTAAACTCACCTGATTAGTTTCTCGATTGTTCGAAGGTAACATCTTCAGATCATTTGTTTTGTCCAACCAACTATCCAAAACCCAGAGATCTTCAGTTATTTATGGTAGAAGACCAAGTAAAGAAGCAAATATGCATATTTTAGAGGCCACAGCCAGAAAATGTGCTTCATTTTGCTCTAATTTTAATCTTTGTTTTAACAGTGTTTAAAATATTTTTCAGCTGATTGATTCAATGATTAAATATTTAGACTCAAATGCAACAATGCAACAGTGTTTAAGTACTCCTACATGAGCCCTTAGTAAAGTATGGAGGTATTAGCAGCGAAATGTAATTAAAGTAGTAAAAGTTTAAGTGTTTGGGTTTTTTTCTGGAGGATGCCTCTTTCAGTATGCCACATTATCAACCAGTGTTTTGTAGAGTTCACATGGAATCAGGCAGACTATAGCAAACGAGATTTTACTTTCGTGGACTAGAGCAGGATCGAATTAGGTGAGACCATAGGAGAATACTGGCAGTGGTAACTGCAGATGGTGTTGCTGTTCAAAATGAAAATATTCTAACTTTTTTTCCATCTTCTACGACCAATTTTACAGCCGGATGTTCCATAGCTTCCTAACAGGAGACGGACACACGGCCAATTTGGACAATCACTCGGCACTGCTATAAAAATTTCATAAAATAATGAACAGGAAATAGTTTTATCATATATATTTAATGACAATCTTTGTAGACAATAGGGCATCACCATTGCAACATATTTCATGCCTGTTTTGTTTTACTGTCTTCTGTCGGGCCTTTCATTTTTCTCATGTCCAGAAGATGCTTGCCTGCCTAATTTTATGTGAGCGCAGCCTCAATCTTTTACCTGCAGTATATCGCTGAATAATTTAATCTATACCCATTTATTACATTTTATGAGCTTATATGTTTTATGTGTACCTGTGAAGTACATATCAATGTCTTACTGAATCAAAAGGTCTATTTTCTTTTAATTGTAGTGGACTAGAAATATTTTTTTGCACAAAATAAAGATATAAATAGAAATATTCAAGTAAAGTAAAGGCTCTTTAAAAGTAAAACTTAATACTTTTCTGCTTGCACGCTCTGTCCAGCATACTCACAAGATTGTTAGTCAAGGCATATTGAGTAATCATCATTGATAACTCAGGCTCTATCATTTTGCCATAAATATATATATATAAAAGGAATGCTCATTTAGTGGTAGTGTACAGACTCATTTCAGTGTATTTTTCTCAATTCAACAATAATACTGTGGTTATTCAAAGTTCATTATGTTCATGTAGTAATATTCATATAGTAAGCCTCAATGTATTGACAACATCATTTTATGTAGAGCAAGCCATGTAATATGAAATTAAAGAGATTAGCGAATGTTTTTGTAACTTTGCTGTGTCAGACACGAGATTTACATTCCTCGTTAGTTATTGGGGCCGTGTGTGTATCAGCCCAGAGCTCGCACAGCTTTGCCAAAGATTTCCTAAAACTGTGAGACTTAATTGGCTGTGAATGTGGCTACACTCAGAACAGGTAGGATCTTTATCTTTGTCTTTACCTCATGTGTATGATACTAGCGTTTGTTTTGTGCAAGGGAGGAAAAAGTGAGCGGTATCGCATCTTACGGGGGATCTAAATCAACGCAATGAGCCTTAAGTTGCGAGGGAAACTCGCTGGGGAAAAAGATAGATGCAGTCTTCCTCTCCCTGGTCTGATGTCATAAATTACCTGATCATCGATCCATGGGTGTCTGGGATTCTCGGCGGACCTCCTTCTCACATTCATCACGCCTTGAGTCTGCAGCCAAGCCTGAGTGGAAATGCCTCAAACACACACTCCTCCAATGAGTCTCCGCAGCCTGTTGGCCTGTTGCTTAGATACAACACAGATTCGTATTTACTTGAAGAGTGGGAAGAACCTGGAGGATTGCATTATGCACCAATATGCTTTAGTATCTTGGGTTTGTGGTATATTTTTGATTTTATATGGTCTGAACTATTTTCGTAGGAGTTGCAGTAGAGCTGATAGGGACAGAGAGAGACAATCTGCCTCAGCAACAATCTAGGAATGAAACACAGAGCAGCCTCCAGGGCATCACAGGCCAAAGTTGATGATATTTCTTCCATACTATCGTGAGAACCATCTTCCTCTATTTGAAAGTGCAAATGGAGATGGAGCCGGTCATGCAAAGGTGAAGCCTCTCCTGCACCAAACAAAAACAAAACAAAAAAAAGTGCGCATTTAGTTTTTACCACTTCAGAGGAAAAGAGCTTTATGAATTATTACCAGTCCACAGAGACAAGAGAAAAAAACATATTAAAGGTCAGAGGAAATTGAAAACTCTGGTCAGGTAGAATTAAGATGATAATAGTGAAAGCTATTTTCCTCTGCTTTAGCTGCTGCTCTCTCCTCCCTTCATCTCACCATCCGAAGCTAATTTATTAACATACCTTTTCCCACATGTCTGACACACATTCAGTAATTTAACATTTTAATGCATAGAAATGGTTTTGATGATGTCATAATCATGATAGTCTATGTTTTTGTGCGATAACGTCATTCTCTGAAATTAATGCATCTAGCATTTCGATCTAATGGGACTTGTATCAAAAATACATAAAAAGTACTGTTTTAGCGATCAGAATAAAAAAAATTGGTGACAAAGTAATCTATTCTAGAGTTTTAAATCTTTTTGGCCTAAAAGGAAGCACAATAATGTTACAGAGCCAACATTCACTGAAGGACAAGGTGTAAGAAAAAGGAGCAAATGCTCTAAATTTCTTTACGTTGAAGCAACTAAACCCTCTGGTGGCTTTATTAATCATGACTTATGTCTGTTAGAGCAAAGAAGGAAGTTGGGGATACTTTAATTGGGCCAGGACTTAACCACTTCAGACTGCAGTTCTTTTTTCCATTTCCTACCAACTGTCAAGCTTATCTTTTAACCATGCCTGTTCCTTAACATTAACCAAGTGTTTTTTAGTGTAGCTATGATGACAATGTCCCTCTAAACTTAACAAAGCAGCAATTTTTTTCCAAACCAAGCAAATTTGAACTCAAACGACTTAATTTGTTGTCTTACTGGGAAAACGTGTTGCATTTTCAAGAGGGTTCCAAATGAACGATATAAGGATATAAAGTGATAACCATACTTTTATCCAGTATTGCCATATTTGCCCATTTTTATGATATTTAAAGAGTTAGCAACCAATGAAAACCTAACCTCACCCTAACTGTTACCAAAGGTTAGGTTTGGGAAAAGAATCATCATTGGGCATTGTCCCATTCACTATAATGGGATCTTGGTTGAGTGTCTTGGGTTGATGACAGACATTAAGATAACTCAAAAATCACTTGGTTTAACATGGGACACAAACAAGGGAAAAGCCTTTTGTTTGCTCATGATACTACTTCCTTCTTTACCTCCTTCAGCGCGCTCCCTACGTAACATGATTGCAGCCCTCACATAGGTTATATACAAATTATTGGCTCATGATTACATGGGTTACAGATGGATTTTAGGTCAATACTTTTCGTTGATATGTATACAAACAGGGTAGAACAGCCTAAGTATTATATTAACCACATCTTCGGATGAGGTCTTCAGAAACCTCTGTCAGAGTCCCCTGCAGAGTGAATGAAATGGTTCTAGAGGCACAGTCAGGGGATCACTAGAGTCATTAGGATTCATCCTCTGGGTACCATGATTGTCTGTATAGACTTCCATGTTAATCTATCCAGTAGCTGTTGAGATATTTCTGACTGACTGATACACCAACATTGCTATTCATATAGCCATGCATCGCTAAAACTTTTTACATAAAGCCTAGTAGAATTGTTGAAACAATATTTAATGAAAATATGCTATAATAGAGGATAAATTGTAAATATAACATACTACCGAGCCTTACTGGTTGGCATTTTAAAGCACCGTCACACATTGAAAAACTAACCCTTCTCCTCTTCCTCTCCATTATCCATGAGAGCAGATCCTTTGTTCCTAGCTGTGGTCGTTTCCGCTTCAGCAGAGAGAGGAAAGAGCAGTACCTTGAAGACATATCACTTCTCTTTCTTTCCACCATTCTGTTCCACTCTCTCCCACACAAAAGCTTTTCTTACTCAGGAAGGAGTCTCCTTTTTAGTTAGCTTCAGGTTCACTGCTTCTCTTTTCTCACGAATGACCTAATATGTGTCCGTGTGGCGAGCATGTTACTGATGGCATGTTACAGAGGTATGGCTAATGCTTTCTTTCTCATGCTCTCTGTTTTTCATCTCAGGATTTGCCCTACATGCAATCACAGAGTGTGCTTGTGTTTTTTTTCACGAGTAGCCAGTGTAAAGGTGAAGGTGGACTTGATTTAATTATGTAGTCATGCTCTACAATCGTGGCGACTTTCTCCCTCCAGAGTCTAAGCTCTGAGCTGAATTATCTTCTTTTGTAATGGAGATTAACCTCACTTAAAACCATACTTAGCCTATTTAACTTCCATATTTTAACATGAGCCACGAACCCCTCACTACCCAAGCAGTTCTGCCTCGTCTGCTGAGGGTTGTACAAGATTTAAAACTGTGGTCAATCCTTGCCTGCTTACAGGCTTTTAGGGGTAATAGGATAAGATTAACGCATTTGCATACTATTGCAATGCATTATTCATTCAGCGTCCTCGTCTCTAATTTGCAGGAGCAGGGCCTTTCTCCTCACTGACTTTAACATCTGGGTGACCTGGAAGCTGGGTGGAGGTGCTCCAGCTCTCATTAATCCCCTTTGGGTGTCACCCGGCACATGCAGCCGAAACATTTACTAACAGAGAGGCATGCTTTGGCCTGTTCTTTTGAAACATACATGTTGTTTTATTATAAGCTACTCAGTTCCTAGTTATAGTCAACACAACAGGAAGCATTTGCTGGTTTCAAAAATTATCACACACAAGCACACAAGTATGTAAATAAAAATACAAAAAAAAAAAATGTATTTATTAAAACTAGAAACTGAGGAAACACTACCATCAGTGAGGAATCACCAGAGGCAGGATAAAACCTAGAAAAATAAAGATAAAAATAAATAAACAAATAAATGTATGCATGAATAAAATGGCATGTCTTGAGTTTGCTTTTAAATTTTTGCTTTTTTTAGAGTAGATGAAATTGGTGGACTGGCAGGAATAAGTGTGTCATTAGTTCAATCTTATCTGTCTGTTGACTTTTGAAACACAAAGTAAAAGCTTGAGATTATAAATTGACTCTTGCTGAGAATTCACATCATGTGGAATTAATACCGACAAAGCAACCAGTAACATTTTATCATCTGTATTCCCTAAGCGTTATTTGTGTTATTAGAGAAAAAATCCATCAACCCTTTAATACCCATCCAATAAAACAAATGGACTATTTCTGACCATTAGACCGCTGAGTTGACTTTTTACATGGACATTTCAAGCTTTTATTATAGTAATGGACTGCCATTCATGCAGTGGAGGTGGAGATACTTTTTAAGCATTGTAGAATACTCTGCAGACATTTTTTGTAGTTTTATGTCTGTTTATAGTCATTTTGCATCTCCTTGTAGTTATTTTGTGTTTCTGGGAGGTGTTTTTTTGTATGTTTTAGTTATGTGTCTTTTTATAGTCAGTTTTTTGTCTCCTCTGTGGCTGTTATTTGACTCTGTGAGGAAATTATTTGCATTTTTTAATTGATTTAGTGTCGTCATTTTTTTTTTGGCTGGTAGTTTTTCTGTCTTTTTGTTGTCAATTTGGTGTCTTTAAAAAACTTTTGTGACATACTAGGTAATTCCAAGTCTCTATTAGGTAATTTTGTGTAATTTTTAATGTTTTTGTGTTGCTTTGTTGTATATTTGTGTCTCCTTATAGTTATTTTGTGTCTCGTTGAGGTAATTTTGTGTATTTCTTTAGTTGTTTTCTGTCATGTTGTCTCCATTTGGTTATTTTGTGTCTTTTTGTCAACACTTTATTTGAATTTGAATAACAGTTCTGCAAGTGAAAGCCAGGGGCCCCCTTGAACTGAGCCTGGGCCTGTGCCTGGCTGGCCTGTGCAGTAATCTATCCATGTCTGCAGGTATGTCTTCCAGGCCCCAAAAACCTCCACCAGCAAGTCAGCCCTATTTAGCCTTAGAGGCCAAACTCAGGGCTTGAAAAACAAACACTTGCAGTTAAGCCTATTGTTCTGAGCACATGGTAATGACTTAGAGCGACTCAGATGAGTGTATCAACATTTTCAGAGGTTTCACGTGTACACACTGCATTGTCTCCTCTTCTGTCTTTTTTTTTGACAGCATATTTTTTGTTCTATATTCCAAGTGCATATTAATGTACCTGTTTATAGCACTCAGTGTGTGAAAGTAGAGTGCTGTCACACTGCAGACACAAGGGTTTTCAAGAGAGGATTTTCATTCCTTTTGCTGATTTTAGCTGTTTAACAAATGTAAGCTTTTCAGGCTGAATGAGATATTACCAGGCTAGTGTAATGGACATGTGCTTCACTGTGCAGCCCGACGTTTGTATGAGGTTTATTTGGAAAGGTTGAGCACTGATCACTGCCAGGCATAAATCTCCCTTTACCAGAAAGCAATCAACACCCTGGCTGTGGGATCATTAACCAAACCCGAAGTTTACGAGATCAATCATCACCTCTACCTGGCATGCGTTTGTGTGTACATCTGTGTGTGTGTGTGTGTGTGTGTGTGTGTGTGTGTGTGTGTGTGTGTGTGTGTAGATTGTCGGAATCAGCTCAGGCAGCCTTTTTCTTGTGGGCACGTGAGCTCGCTGTTAGTGTTTTCTCACCTGCTGAGAGCTGCCTTCCTGTTGTTCTGAAGGTGTGGAATGATTCACTGCCCCAGACACAACATGATGGTATTTGTGTGTGTTGGTGTGTGTGTGCGTGTGTGTGAGCGAATGAATGAGTATTTGGCTGCCTCACAGTTCCCAGACACAGGCATCAGTCTCTTTCATTGACTCCAATTCTCTGACTGGCTGTCTGGGTATCTGATCATCTGTCTGACTCACCTCAATGTACTGGTTATAAATCCTCTCCTCTCCTCTCCTCTCCTCTCCTCTCCTAACTCATCTTAAACTTAAGCCTAACCCTGTCCTGTTTTGTTCTGTCTAATCGTATTCTACACAATACCATACCATACAATACGATACAATACGATCCCATACGGTCCCATACAATACAATCCAAACAATAACAAATCTAAGATCTTAATGTCTCCTCGCATTGTTTAAATTCCCAAAGCATCCTTTTTATTTTTCTTTATAGCATCCAGACACACAAATTATGCTTTATTTTGAAACCTTTGCCCCAAATTACCTAAATATATGTTTTCAAAATGTAGTTTGTGTTTTTGGGAGGAGAAAAGGTGGATAGAGAGCAACATTTTTCAAATTGTTTACTTTCTCCAAAGTCTCAAATACAGTAGACACCTTTTCATTGATTTTCTCTGCTGGAGCTGAAGATGACTTCCTTGTTTGAGTTATGAGTCTGAAATGGTGCAAGTAGGACCTATTCTATATACCAAAAAATGTAGAAGTGGTCTTTGGTGGTGGAGAGGAATGTCAGATTTCTGTACACTAGTGTGTTAGTTGACGTTCCCAGTAATGTGCTTCGTCTCTCTAATTATTTCTCCTCCTCACAAAGCACCTGTGCAGGGGGCCGTTAGGTTTCTTTTGAGACTAAGAAATGACTCCGAAATTGACAAAGTGACGCTCTTTTCTTGTGATGATTTAATAAATTTTATTAAATTAGAACTAACAGCTTATTTCCCAAGATAATGGAAAGCGTTATCTCTACTGTGGGAAATAAGATGAGCCTGAGCCAAGTACATGATGTGTGTCTGCAACTGTTTCTGCAAGCCACGCCTTGGTGCTCAAATTTGGACTCTGAGAATTGTTCTGTTGTGTTTGACCAGCTTTCTGATTTCATTGTTTGTCTCAGGATAGAATTAGTGTTAGCAGGGTTAAACATAGCAGGAACACATCAGGGATCACTGATATCGCTTATTGCGTTTGCCCTACCTGCATAAACTGCCTGGCAGCCAAGAGAAGACAAACATTTTCATGCTCTCCCTTGCTACTGAATCTGCTGTTTATGTGTATACTATGCTCTGTTGAGGGTTTTATTGTATTAGGCATGTTAAAACATCTTTTCATGTACTATTTTATGCTTTTTTTAAATGTTTTTTTTATTTTTTTAATTTGCATCGCGTGTCAATCTCAGATATTGATCCAGGAAACATGTACAGTTGTCTTTTCTCAGCCTTACCTGCTGCAGCTTCAACCTCTTTTACCATTTCTCCCCCTTGGGTTGTGTTTTCTTGGCTTTCCCCTCCTCTTCCCCGACACCAAAGAGCTTCATGTTTTGGCAAAACAACCCACCTTTTTCTCCTCCTCCCCCCATCATCCATATCCCTTCACTTTCCCTCCACCCCATTTCTTCAATTTGCTGTTGTTCAGGTTTTTTTGGGAGGAAGCTCTAATTTGTTTCCCCTCAGATATGAGCATGTAGGAGTGTGTGCAGATAAGGGCCATCCTCTCAGAGGAATAATGCATTATTCTCTGTGTGATGTGGCGCAGTGATATGGTTGAAGGGGCTTGTCAGGGATGTGACGGGTCTTTGTTACCTTACTTTGCTCCTCTCCCTCCCTGCTTCCTTCCTCCTCTGCACTTTCTCCTCTTACCCGCCTCCCTGACAACAAGTCTGCCTCTTTTAAGAGTTGTTTGCTCTTGACTGAGAAGTCAAAATCAGAGCTGTCGTGTCGCTCCAGTGGAGCACGCGAGCCACCTTGTAAAAAAAAAAAAAATCTACCGCCTGACTACAGCTGAGACCACCTACAGGCAGTCTCTCTCTCTATCTTTTTCTCTTTAACTCCCTCACATCTCTCTCCCTTTTTCCTCATTCACAGTATACTTCTTCCTGACCCTCTCTTTTCATCTTTTTCAACCCAGAAGGGATCTTTTATGATTTGTAAAAAGCCAGAATCAGTACACATATTTACATTCAGGGTTGGATGGGATGAATACTGCACTTGCTGCTGGCACCAAAAGCCTTGAGAGGCACATTTTTAGTACTAAGTGAACCATGAGCGCTGAGGCTGACACAATCGTAGCTTCAAATGGCAAACACTTGAAGCAAGTGGTAAACACTTATGTGTGTCAGTGCTCACAGATGTACACACCAGCATTTATACTGCATGTGTCCACACATTTTTTTCTAGTCTGTGAGGGAAGATGTATTTATATAAAACACTTGCTTTCACTTCTGTTTGTCAGTCCTTTTCTGTGTGACACAGGTGAACAAAAGATTATTTTGCAGAGTCTTAGGTGACAGGTACCCATAAGAAGAACCAATAACGTGATTCCCAAAAAGGGAACAGACACCTGCATGCCGTCTTCACTTGCTACCACCTTTTATTTCTACTTTTTAGTCATAAAACCATATGCCGGGTTAGTTTCTTTTGATAGACTGAAAATGCAATCGCAGGGTTATGAAGTAATGAAATTGGTTATAACAATATTACAGTAATGATCTAATCTGCAATCCCACAAATGAAAAGTTTAATCTGTTGCAGTTACTTAAAAAAGTGCATTGGAACGAGATGTGCTTAATGTTTTTGAAATAGTGTTGCAACTAATGACTATTTTCAAAATCTGTTAATAACAGGATTACTTTTCGATTAATTATTTAGTGTTTAAAAGCCTGGTGTGTAAGATTGAGGGGGATTTTGGCATCTAGTGTTGAGGATTGCAGATTGCAGTCATGTGCAACATGGCAATCAACTGCTCCCCAAGTAGATATAAAATGTTTATTCTAAAGTTTAAAAAAACAAAACAATTATACACTAAAGAAAAACTACATAATACATTATATTCCACTTTTGCCAATATATTCCCCTAAATCCCACACACTGGACCTAAACACAGTTTCGGAAAATAGTACAAATTGCTCATCACAGAGTTTCTGGAGACCGAGTTAAAGTCTAAAATGACGGGCAGAAAAGCTGGAAATTCACCAGCTAATGTTTGGCATTTTTACTTGACAAATTACTTGAAAGAAAAACAAATTATTAAAACTGCTGCCAAGTAATTTTCAGTCAGCGGACTAATAATTTTATCACCTAATTGAAAAAAAAAAGTATTTTCATGTTTTTTGTACACATGACTGATTCATTTGACCTTTGAATTCTTCCAGCACTGGAGTCAATTTAGCCCAGTATCTGTGTTTGAGATTACTCAGAGCGCAAAATGCACTTGCAACACTGTGAAAAATGGAAAGATATCTGCGCCTAGCCTCGAGTGTGTTGCTGACCACGGTGAGGTAATTCCAGATGGATTCTGCTAAGCGCAGCCTCAGCCTAAGGAGATGACCGCAGCCTGTTTATTCCCAGGTGCACTCACACTCTCCACTCCACGAGAAATAGTGTATTTTTTTCATCAAGATCATAGCAATTCTCTCCCACCCCTATCCCGGCTCTCTTATCGCCAAACATACATTAGAATGTCAGACACATCTCCTCCCTCCTGATCCATATCTGCACACCACCTCTCTCTCTCAGTCGTCCACAAACCACTCCAGCAAATGTTACCTTTTCATATCTGGGCTGTGAAAATAAGATTTTTTTTTTTTTTTTCACCCACTGCACGTGAGGATCTGCAGACACGATAACCTTCGCCGCTGAACTGCAAATGTCACTTTGCCTCGCCGACCAATCGCATTTCTCGTCATTGGCCAGAGGAGCTCTCTTATGGGGTTCACACCCGTGACACTGGGACTGAGCAGATGTGCACACATGAATGAGAATGAGTCAGCAGGGCTCTCAGGTGTGGCCAGGAGGCCTGACTGAAATGCCACAAAATACCAGGAAACTATATCAGATGAAACTGTTTTTTTATAAAAAAAAATATTTTAAAAAATGAGTGGCATCAGTGGGTTGATTTTTTTGTGTTTTTCGAAAGGGTTGAAGCTAATTAGTACAGCAGGGTGATGCGGATAATGTCCCACATGGTCAATTGTAGCAACAGGAGGCGCTGTGGCTCATCGAGCTGCACTAAGGTTTAAATGAGAACATTGTGCACTTCAGTGCCTGGGTAGTGGGAATGCTCTGCAGCGTATTAGTGTACCTAAAAATTCACTGGTGTTGTCATAGCTGCCTCGAAGCCCAATGCTGAGTGTGACTCTCAAGGCTGCTGGTTGGTTTAGTTTTAATCAACAGCCGTTAGAAGTATGTCGTCAATGTTTTCAGTTGAATAGGCAATCAAGCATTTTGTTCCCTCGCTCAAATCTCTGTATCCTCTCTCAAACACATCTCCTGTGTTTGTTCGGCTTCCACGGCCATCGGATGATATTGCTCACACACAGGAGAAATGAAAATGCATATCTGAGCAGCATCTAGATTTACATGCTAGGTAATGTGTTCTTCACACACAGGAAGATGGGATATGGGAGGCAGTTATGCTTATCATTAATATTTCAATACTCCTGCGCCAGTCCGTTCCCCAGCCCTCAAGGTTTATCTGTGTGATAGCATATTTTAGGGACTGAGACGGTCAATATTCGTGACCAGAGAGTATTTATTATGCCGTTTATTATGAGTATTCTTGGCTGCTGCTGGGTCCCTTTGAACTCCACCATTCTCTTCAGATTGGCTTTCAGTCTCCAGTTGTTATGTGCTTTATTTGAAGGACTGGATAGTAGCTATTGTGGAGGAAGCAGATACCAATCTGCAATAAGCGAATCTTGGCTTGGCCATTGTACCTGCCCATACCTACCTGTATCACGCTTTAGTTCATAGATTCTCTCTACTAGATCTGGTTTAAACACAGCAGATTAGACATATTGACTTTATCTTTTGCAGATTGGAAATAAATGGGATTTCTCAAACATTAAAGTAAATACAGTAAACGTTTTTTTGTGATTCTGTGAGATGTAAATTACAATCTTGGCCCTGACACACCAAGTCAAAGGTTGGCAGTTGATCAATGTTAGGCTGTCAGCGAGGGTCTGTTGCCCTAGTTCTTCTGGTGTGTCCCACATCTTTGGCCATAGACAGCCCTGTTCTTTTTTTTTTTTTTTTTTTCTCCAGCCAATCCAGCATGTAGAATGGGCATAAGAGCTTTTGTGCTTTTTTAGAAGACATTTTCATGGAGCACACATGGCTGTTGTTTGTCAGACTGCTGACCTGTGACCTTTTCAAAGTGAGGTTAGTGTCTCAATCCAACAGGCCACCTTTGCCCCAGAGGCAGGTCTCTGCTGGCGGGCTTGTCCGAGGACACTTTGCCTGCTCTCTGATGTCAGGAGACAGGCTTGTCTCATTGCTTTCCTTATCTGGACCAGAGAGGCAGCCCACAAGCCTCAGGAGCAGCAATCAGGCTGCTCACCTTCTGGGGCTGAATAATCACACGTACAACAGGAGAGGATGAAACGGAGTCTGCCAATCATCAACCAGGAAATTGAATATTTACACAAATGCTGTTGCACTGGTTTTGGATATTAAGCAGACTGGTGGAACATGTTTCTTCGGACAGTTGTCCTGCCAGTTTAATCATGCTGTTACAACACTGTTTTGAAGCCAGTATGTTAGCTGTTGACTGGAATTGAGTATGCAAGGTTCAGTTTGAGCGTGCATTTATGTTTTTTTGTCTTTCTCCCTCTTTTAGTTCCTGTGTTTGAAGAACATCCGGACATTCCTCAAGGTGTGCCACGACAAGTTTGGACTGCGCAACAGTGAGCTGTTTGACCCTTTTGACCTCTTCGATGTCAGAGACTTCGGCAAGGTGAGTTACGCATCAGACATGTGATGGATGCTCCACTTTTCAGCCTTCACTCTGTGCTTGAACTGACACTGTGATCTGCTCAAAAATGATGCTGCCCATAGGCTACACTCTAACTTTAGCACATGCTCAGAGACACAACGCCGCTTGTGTCCCTGATAATATCGTTTACAGCATGAATGATGTCCTGTTGTCAGATGTAAAGCTAAGAAGTGATGTATGGTATTGTTAGATGCACTGATATACTGTGTGCATGTGTGGTGCAAGAGTTGAGCATGTGTGAGTTCATCTACAGTATAGCACATTGTGACCCGGTTATTTGCTTGGGTTTAAAGATAGTTCAAAGTCAAATCTGTCAGTTGCATTAACTTCAATATGGAAATGTAGCTTGGATGAGCATTTGGTGTAACACTTCAGGGTCAGCAATTGCATCTCATGTCACTGTGACTAAAACCAATGCTGCTTTCTAACAGTGTGCTGCTAGAACGCAGAGTGTGTGTTGGCTCAGCAGGAAAGGTGACTCACTCACACATCATATTCGCTTATAGAGAGTTTTATGGAGAGTTTTTATTTATTAAGTGGGTAATCGTAAGGCCAGTGCCCACAAGGTCTGTTTTTTCTCTTCATGCTGTTGTTGGTTAGGGACATGCAGGGTTCCCACAGTCATGAAAAACCTGGAAAACTCATGGAATTTCCTTTTCCAGGCCTTGAAGAGTCATGGCACTGGTAAAAATCATTGAACGTTTTGGGAAAGTCATGAAATTTTGTTTTGTGTAATGACATTTGACGGTAATTTTCTGTGCATAATGTCTATGTAATGCATCATAATAACAAATTTACTTTCTGTAGCTCTTGACATCATTACTGTGTGACGTCTTGTTAACGGTCACATTAGTGTATTCGTTTTCTCTCCATGTTCTGTTTCTTTGTCCAGGCTAGCTGGAAATCTGTTTGAATAGAGTTTTAATCTGGCATGTTTAAACAATGCCAGGGAAGTTTGGCAAGAATTTTTTTATAGGTCCTTGAGAAGTAATGGGAAAGTTTTGAAATTTTGTCCATGTAAAATGTGTGGGAACCTTGGACATGGAATCTAAGGAGACTGAAGTATAACCGCTGCTCTTTTGCTCTGAAAGGCGTGTCAGTGTTTGATCAGGATGCCTCATGGTTGCCCTCCTTTGGAGGTGGTTTGGACATGTTTCTGACCAGTTGGCTGTGACTGGCATAGACTCAGGCGGGATGACATATCCAACCTGGCCTGGGGATGTCTTAGGATGCCCAGTGAGAGCTCTCACCCCGTTGCCTCTGTGACACAGACCTGAAATACTGGTGGAAGATTAATGGATGAACGAATGAATGAAATTGTAGGTCTTGATGTTTGTGGTTGTACATGTCAAATATGTAATTAAGTACAAAAGTAGGAGCACAGAACTGCTGCAGTACACAAGAAAGCAGGACACAAGGACAGGAGACAGGAGATAATGACATCTTTTCATGTGACTGAACATGAAAGGTGGCCTGATGTAGATTATGGGTACACATTTCGTCATGAGCTGCCGAATTCAGATGGTAACACGCTTCCTGCATGTAACCCTTTTCAGTATTTCTGTGGCTATGTGAAACTAGTCTTGCATGGTATAGCTGTAATGATTTATCAATAAATTGAGTAGTTGGCAACAATTAAATCGGTCGCCAACTAATTTGGCAAGGCAGCTTTATTTGTATAGCACATTTCATACACCAGAGCAATTCAGTGTGCTTTACAGAGCAATAAAATATGAAACACAATAAAGGATACTGATTTACATTTAAAAGGTTAAGAGAAAATATATCAAATGTAAAATGAATACTAAATGATTTACATTGAAAAGAAAGTGCTGAAAAGAAGTGCAAAGATAAAAAAAATATTTAAAATGATTTCAATGTGATAACCATTTAATAAGTTTGAGTAATATTTTAAGATAAACAAGGTCAGAATATTGACAGCAGATAATGATAATGGCAGATAAAGGGGATCCTAAATAAAACATTAAAAATTATCTACTATTGCATGGCCACGCCTGCCTCCAAACTTTGTTTTAGCTCTGTGCATTAAACAACAATTTTCAAGCAAGTACCCTACACACTAAGACATCTTTCAGTTATGTATTTGGCATTTTGTTCTGCCAGGATTTGACCATTTTCATGCAAAGACTCACCTCTCCTCCCAGCTGCATATTGCAAACGCACTGTTGCTGCATCCAGGCCTTAGCCCTGCTTAGGTTGATTTTGACTGGTTTAAAGAAATACAAACAATCCACAGTTTGTTTTGTTGCCTTAGTGTGTAATTATGATGGTTCAGTCAGACCTTTCTCCAGGTCTGTTGCAGGGTGAGACAGGTCTGGCTGTGTGAGATCACATGAAAGGAAGAAGCAAATTGGTGATAGAGGAGGGGGGTGGGGTGGCTGGTAATCCACGATCAGCATACAGTGTTGGCCTCAGCTCCTGAAAGTGAATTGTTTCTCTCTCCTTTTAATCCCTTTGACTGTGTGGTTGTGTGTGGCTAAAAGCAGAGGAAGAGCTTCTTTCGAGGCTGGTATGCTGTTGAAACAAGCAGCAGGTGTTGTATGATGGCAGCTGATGCCACTGTGTCAGGGCTGGTGCAGTGGGATTGTTAATACTGTAGCTCTTTAGCTAGAATTTGTACTCCAGCGATGGAGGTGAGATCTGAATAAACTGCATTACATCCCGCTTTGATCGATTACAAGGCGGATGTATTTGAGGAAAGTCATCCGCTCATTTATCTAATAGATCTAATTCAGCATATCTCCTCTCCCCAAGTAAAGACAGAGAAAGAAAGATGAGAGGGAAGAAAAAGAAGACAAGGACTCATTTGGCAGTTTGTAGATAAACCACAAGACGATGCCTGAGAGTCAATGAGCTTGCAGCGAACGGTATTAAAATCCAACAGCAGTCAGAATCAATCACATAGGCCCTCCATATGTCAATTTGTAAATTGCTTTTGTATGGTCGCAGCGGTGGCGGGCTTGTCTCACCATTGATTTTCCATTAAGGCCAAACATCACATTATAATATATTGAATTGAGCAGATCCCTACTAATGTGGCATACATTTAAATAGTGAGAATGCCTCATAAACGGGGGATAAAAAGGGGCTGTTTTATCCTGCAGTTAGTCTCTTTAGCTCAGCAGCTCGTCACTGGATGTGCTCTTTCCCCTTTTGTTACCTTGACACAAAAGTTTCTTTGTGTGCGCATTCAAGAGCATACAAAAGGATTTTTACCTGTTATCATATGTATCATAGTACAGTATCATTCATCTTTTCTCTCCATATCATTCTTTTATCTCTGTTGTTTTCATCTCATAGTGAAGGAATTTCCTTTGCGGTGATTAAGGTTGGCTCTTATGTGTGATATGTGATATAACTAACATTTTTTGTTATTATTCAAATTTCCTTCATTTATTCAGATTTTAGTGCTTTCAATTTAAGACTAGTATTAGCTATATTGTTGCTCTTTAAATGACACAGTTTTAAAAAAATTAAATACTTGTTTATTAAATGTAGAACACAGAGGAGCAATGCGATGCAATAAGGGGCACAGTGTTTTTATTTGTTTGTTGTTGTTGTTGTTGTTTTTAAACTGAGACTCTTTGTTTGCATTTGCCATGATACAGAATATCCCCAGAAGTAAAACTGTTGGCACAAGGTAGAGTGCTCGCTGTGGATAAAAGGAAGCCTGAAGCACATGGGGAGAGAGGAGGAGGCTGCTGGTATGTGTGGGTTCAGTAATAATTCCCACTGCATTGTTGTTGTTGTTGTTGTTCAGCAATGTGACGGTTGGTCTTTGGTATTTGTCCAGCCCTTTCTTCACTGTAATGGAACAACTACATAAACATGACATTGAGGAGCGGACACGTACAGTGTTTTACTAAAAGTTGAATATTTTTCAACTCTTGGCAACCAGAAAAAAATAAATAAATAAATGAAAACAGCAAATGTGCAGCAGTCAGCACAGAATAGACAGTCGGTGTCTCATTGCTCTGTTTGCATTTGTAGCATAAATACACTGGGCTCCCATGAAAAAAAGACAAAAAACATGATTATAGCAGTTGTCAGGGATGCTTGCCATCCCCTGCAGTTGTGTTGTCAATAGCGCAGTATTGCAGTATTACAGTATTGCAGTATTGCAGTATTGCAGTATTTTGACAGCATTTTGTTTCTATGAACAACTAGTAAAACAAGTCTATCAGTTTTGGTGGCAGCCATGTGAAATTTTCATCTCATCTCACAAATATTACCGATTCATGATATAAAACGTATTATTATCAGTTAGCGTTACAGAGGTAGTTTTTTTTTGTTAAACAAACACTTAAATATAATTGGAATCAGTTTTCTTAATTGAAATATGTGTGAGATTTGTGTTGCAGATTGCATTATTTTACTATACATTAGATATGCAGATATACACTGTATGATAACCATTAACATGCATACCAAGGTATATCTTGAAAGCAGTATAACCCTCCAACTTTGCATAGTGGTGCAGTTACAGACTACTGTAACATTGGATATAGCTTTAATGATCCATCTGTCCAGTGCCTACAATCCTTTAAACAATTTAAAATTCAATTAAACAGTAATTATATATAATGTTTATGTGTTAAATCCAATTTGACCTCATTATGAGAGGAAGTGGGACACCAGTGTTTCTTCAAATGTTTTTTTCTTTTGTGAAGAAGACAAAGAAAGAGAAAAGGGAGAGAAAAGGAGGAGGAAAGGTGAAACTCCCTGTGTGTCCCTGATGGCACCCCTTTTGAAAACAAACGAGCTGTTTGCAAAGATAGAGCCTAAACTGTAGATTTGTAATCTTCTCTCGAAGAATAGAATTAAAACGAAGGACTTTGGGGAGAAGAGGTAAGATTGAGGGTTTCAGCTGCCTCGATAAACATTAATCAGCCCTTATCCACCTTTCATACCTCCACAGTAGCTGTGAGGGGCCCCAGAGTTCATCTCCCCTGGCCTCTGCCCGCCATCTCTGCCTCTAATGACGCCTTTCCCAGGTCACATGCAAATGGCGACCGGGGCCAACTGGGGCCTGATGCTTGAAAAAAAGTAATTGCCCCTTCAAAACCCCTTTCCAGTGGGGCTAGTATCGAAACACATGGAGGACATATCCTGCTCAATGTCCTCTGCTGATTTTTATTTTCATTACTTAACTCACTTCAACTAGGGATACCTACGCCACACACGACAAGAGCGAGGGCTCCCTGGTTGCGTCCGCAGGGGGAGAATGAAGCTGTATGGTTTCATGGGCATATCGCCACACTTCTCCTCCTCTTTACACCCTAACCCATCCCCCATCATTAGAAATTCATTATGACATCATTAAACCAATGAAATACAGCTTATTACAGTAGACCCCAGAGAAGGCTTTTATTTAAACACCTCCCTCTATCCGAACCCAGCCGCCTCGTTTCCTCTCTCCCAACCTATTTTAATTAGCCACCAAAGGAACATTGCTGTCATTTAAATGAACATGGCAATCAGTTTATTTGGCTGTTGCCATGATTAGCATAATTAGCCCGCACCTGTTAACCATCTATCAACAGTTTGGTAATTTTGCGTCTGTGACTGGAGAGCAGCGAAGGAAGGAAGGAAGCTTTCTGACAGATTTGCCGTCTTCATTAAAGGGAATCATTTGTTTGAAATGCAGACAGTGTTGCTCGCATCAATTTCTATCTCATCTAAACAGGCTCGCAGTCACGCCCGAGTGACTTGTGAAGCGTCACAGCCATCCAAGTCATGCTCATTGACTTGATAGTACAGAGTCAAGGTGAATGGATTTTATTTGCGCGACATTTGAATGGAAATTAGTCCCTCAGTGTGAGCTCATTGTTTCGGATGAAACAGCCGTCACTTGGCAGGTGGTTCAGGTGACAGCCGGCAGATTTTTCGTCAAACTCGCAGTAATGATTTGTATATGTATTTGCATATTTTACAGGTTTCCAGCCAAATTATCCCCCTTGTAACAGACAGGGTTCCCATTCATTCTTCAAGTTATTTAGTTTCACCATCACAGTTTCCAGGTCTGGAAAAGTCATAGATCTACTGAAAATCATTGAAAGTTTTAGAGAAAAAAATCATAGAAATATGATATATAGTAATATATTTTTTCCCCTCACTTTTGGTGATTTTAATAGAAAAAAAGAATTCTGGCTATTTTTTTAAAAAATTTTTGTTAATTTTTATAGAAAACATTTTTTTTTTTTAAAGCATGTTTTATTAAAAGGTGTGATTGTTAAAAAATTTGTATAGAAAACATGAAAACTTAAGAAATATTTTCTTTCTTAATTTTTGAAAGGCGTGTTTTCTTTTAAGATCGCCAAAATGACATCATTAATCACAGTCAGAAACTGTAAAAACAGAAATTATTGTTGGATTTTCAAATTTTCGAGGGTCCTTGAACCCAACACGTTTGAAAACACTGGGCAAGGGGGGCAAGACCAAAAAAAAAAAAAAATCCTTGGAAAGTCATGGAAAAATTTTGTCCATGGCAATGTGTGGGGACCCTGACAAGAGAAATTAAAGTTTAGCTTCCAAAAATGAGCAACTGCATATTCTTTGGATGAAATCAGATATTTAATTGCAAGATATCTCTGATTTCTCACAGCTGATGATCAGCCGACTTAATAGTGGTAATAATAGAGTACACAAAAGCACACCTTGAAACAGATGGAGTTGGAACGTGGAGGAAACACAACAATCCCCTGATTTAATTTGTACCAACTGCTCCCTTTTCAGCAGCTTTTCTTCCCTCCTCACTTCTCCCATCCATCTCTTCCCCTTCCTCACTGTCCTCCTCTCCCCACTCATTCATCTCACACCCACTCTCCATGTGAGTGTGTTGTGATAAGACTAAGCCAGCAGCAGGCGAAGCACCATTGTGTCGACGCGGCGTGATTGCCATTGGTCGGCGGTGTTTGATTACCCTCTCTGCTGCTCTGAATCCCGCGCACACTGAACTCTGCTCCTTTCATTTCCTTCCTGTGCTCCACGGCTAAAAATAGCGAGTTGCTTAGCATCCACGCCCAGTGCTGCTAACATCTGGAACGTGCCTCAGCCACCATTGGCCCGCCTGCCTGAATGCTATTTACTGAAGTTGGATTTAACCTCAGTCAGAAGCCCTCAGCCTGGCCCTGTGCTCACTGTGAACATTTGCAAACATGCAGAGTACAAGGAACATGTGCTGTCATTATTTGACTAGAAAGATATTTGCAGGGTCATGGCTCAGTTGCTGCATTACTTAGTGAGACTTGCCATATATTATTAGCCACTAAAAAGCAAGTATTATTTAAGTGTCCATGCCCAAATGATGGTATTCCTCAACAGCGGTAGTACAAAAAGTCTAAATTAGCTTATGAGGCACGATCTGAAGCTATAAAGAAACTCATGGCCACTCGTTCTCAAAGCACATTTGAGAAATGTGTGTTCCTCTTTGACAAATTGTACAAGGCTACTGAGCAATGTCCATTCAGCGTGGAGGGTCTCAAACATATGGGTATTGATTCACACTGGTTTTTAGAATGAAAAAGAATAGCTGCCTGTCAGACTGAGGCTGGGGGGACCGCAGTAAGTGATGGAGGGGGGTTTAAGGGTCAAGCAGCCGGGTCGCTCACTCAGGTTAGCGCGTCCCGTTCCATTAGTGACCACGTCCTCAGAAGCATCCTTTACTGTCAATGGCTAAGCGGACTTTTAAAGGCAATGTGTCGGAATTATGTGTTATAGCACTGGCAGAAATTGAATATAAGAAGTACATTTTCTTTAGGGTGTGTGAACTGAAAATAAGAATTGTTGTGTTTTATGGTCTGTTTATATCTACATAGGGAGTGGATCCTCCTCTATAGAGATCGCCATGTTGCACCACCATGTTTCAACAGTAGTCCAGAACGGACAAACCAAACACTCAGTATGTTTACCTGTACATTTCAGTCGATGTATTGACAGACGTATGTCTGACTCTGCCACAGTAGGTGTCGATATGCCCCCTTTCAGCTTGCTGCTATGGAGCCTTCTTAAGGTTAGCCTGTTTCCTTACATACCATACTGGTAAAAATTTAAGATCTGGATCTTAAGTTAACAAACATAAAAAGTGAGCACACGTTAGCAGGTGCTGGGCTCGTGGCCCGTCTCTGATAAGTCAAACGGCATAGGAGAAACACTGATTTTCGATATGATTGGGTCCACGACTGGGTACATGTTTTTTGGAGAGGAGGAGAACTCTGCGGAAAATTCAGCTTGCCATTTTTACTAGTTTTGATTGGTCTGTTTGTTTTTGAGAAAAAGGGACCTCTGCAGATAATTTGGCTCCCAGTAAAAACCTCCTGAACAATGGACACTGAAGGAATTCCAACTGAGCAAAGTTTCAACCTGTTGTAATCTGCAACCCTTGCAGCTAGATGCCAAAATCCCACTAAAGTTTACAAACTGGGTCTTTTGCAGGTGGACAGAGCACCCTATGAAGAATCTCTTATTCCAACATGTAAGATGAAAATGCTGCTTATATATAATTAATTATAATGTAATGCAGAGCATTTCTCTACAATAGAGTATTCTTCTATTGTGGTCTTGCTACTTTTACTTACATAAAGGATCTAATACCTCCTCAACTACTGCACACCGTTTCCCTTGATCCAGCATCACATTCAGTGCTCCCTTAAGAGAAGAATTAATCTTCATAACCATCCCCAAAAACACATCAATTTTGTAGCTTCTTCTTCTCCTCCTGTGCCCTCTTACTTCACTCTTCTGTCCATCACGACCCCCCAACTGCAAGTTTTTACATAAAGCTTCCAAGACATGATCAATAATTCATTCCAAATGCCACAGTGCTGATGATAATTCTCCTGACATGAATTATAAATGGGAACTTCCTCCCCCTTCCTGTGTTTAGACCCCCTTCCATTTCTCCCTTCCATGCTCCACTCCCACGACCTCATTATTCCCGCAGCTCGTTACCGTGACACCCGGGGAAACAGGTGGTTGCTGAGCAAAAGGTTGTCTGGGATACGGCCAGCGTTTGTTCTCGGCTCAGAGATGTTGACTGTTGGAAGGTGTTCAGTGTGGCCGTTCTGTAGTTACAGTTGAGATGAAATGTGATTGATTGTTGATTGTTGATTGTCTTCTTTTATTCAGCCCAAACGGTCCACAGTGTCATCTGGGTTGTGTGATGGATGAGAAAGAGCTTGAGGTCCAAAATGACCCAAAATGTGTCTTTTGAATGAAATCTTTGTGCCATATGGATTCCCTCCAGCTGTTCCTTGCCCACCTGCTGTACTGTATGACTTTACTGTTCAACTACAGAAGCACATCACAGCCACAAAAAAGGGAAAACCGATGTTTTCTCTGAATTATTAATTCTGTATCCCATAAATTTGACTTGATTGCACGTGTTTTCACTATGTTACACTGTAAGCTTTTTTATACAGATTTTTTTTCACATTTTATTGTCTTTTCTTTTTTTTTTAATTATTTGTACTCCTCAACTGTTGGCAGAACTTTTATCTTTTATTTTCCTTACTACATGTGTGATTGTACAGCAAACTCTGCAGGACCTACAATACAGACTTTTTTGCGGGTCCAGCACAGGTGGAGCTCTCCATGAGTTATTTTTTCCTCAGCAGCAGTTTGACTTGGGGGTGGATAATTGGTCTGTCGATCAGTTCACAACTGATCAGATTGATTGATGAGAGGAGCAGCTGCTGCAAGTGAATGCAAACTTTTAGACCCAACACAGTGAATGGTTAGGTTTCACTTTGAATGTGCCCGATGTTCTTCTGCTCCATCTGTGCCCAGAGTGCAGTCTGTGCTCTGTGTGTGTGGTGCATTGAATCACCGAACAGTATTTCAGCAGTGCTCCTACTGAATAGTCCATCTCCAAAAAAAGAAAATCTATTTGTGGCGGCTGATGTTTTAATTGTGGCAGGCCACTACAAATAAATGAATGTTTTAGAAACCCTACTGTCATACAGGTATGCATTTTGTGATTCTGATTCTTAGTGTCTTATAATTATGAGAAAACTAAGTGAGATTGCAAGATCCTCATCACATAATCACAAGATCTGTATGCCCGGATTACAAAATCAGTATCTTGCAATCACGATATGCGTATCTTGAAATTGCACAACAGATGCTTACCTCTTTTTCATAATTACAAGGTACAGGTCTCATAATTACATGATATAGCTTTCTTGTTTTATGAGATGCTAAGTCACAATTTTCACTTCAAAATCTAGATTTACTAGAAAATGTCTTTTTTTTCCCACTTGGTGATGTGAATGTGCTTCTGAGCCATTCCTAGCAGTACTAAAACTATTCTGCTGTTGAAACAGAAGCAGTACCTTGCAGTCAGGGGAGACATTTTACTCTCAATAAGCACTTTGTCTCTATTTCTTTTTTTTCTCCACTCCACTTTATTTTGGTAGCGTTTTCCCTCTGACAGCAGTGCACAACAGTGTCATTTGAATCCACCAGAAAAGAGAGAAAAAAGCGAGAACTGATGAGCTGTATAAAAATCATTTATTGAACTGTTAAAGCCCGGTGCAGTCTGAATCCTATTGTGGAAATAATTGGCCTCTTTTGTTTTGGGTGACAGTGAGTGTTACTATGTGCTGCTAGACAAACTGATAGACAGAGACAATGTGATTTGGCCCGAGCTCTGTGCTCAGCCTGACTCTTTTGAAGTTTCTCAGCTTACTGGCATGCAGTGTAGAGAACCCAAAAGGCTGCTGAGGTGCGATTGCAACCCTCTCTCACCTTTTTGGATGGTGAGTCAGTGGTCACTGGAGGGGGTGGCCCTGCTGTTGGGGCGGCTTCTTTGGAGCGCTGCAGGACTTAAGTGAGGGGGATAAAGAGGAAGAGCTCCAACAGAGCAGCAGTCTCTGAATTCTTTGCAGCCGGTGTGAGCTCTCATTATTTCTCCTCCCCTGATTCCTCCCTCGGAGGCCCTGCCGGCACGTCTGTGATGGACAGGTACATTCTCTGAGGAATCACTGGCATGAAAAAAGAGGAAAATCACCAAAAAGGTAGAACGTCCTCAATCATTTTTCCGTTGCACAGGGATTACTCTCATACAGAGCTGAGCGACACACCCATTTGGCTCATAAATCACACTTATTGTGCACAAATTTAAAATGTGCATTTCAGTGTACCTCTTAGATTATGTAATAATACCCTATTTGCCCTCAAATTGAAAGTAATTCCCCAAACCTTCATTGTGTTATGCTGTAAACAGCAGCTTGGCACCTTGCAGAAAATATTATTTTAGGAGACATTTGGCACACGGAGCACATAATGTCGGGGTAGCTTTGCCGGATCATCGGAATAAGCTGCTTTTCAAAAACCATGATTAAATCATGAGAGTTACCAAATGGCAGTGTGTCACGTAAAAAGGATCCTCTGTGTTTGTTGACAAGGGGGCTTCACTGATAAAATACTGCGGGAGAAAAAAGGACAGATTGCACAGACTGCTTTCTGAACTAAATCACAATGTTGTCTTTGTATTTTAGATTATTTCATTTTTTATGTTGCACTGTCAACATTGGTATTAAGTTGAAAGAGCAGACAGATTTGTAGTATTAGACGACACAGTTATGAAGTGACGTTCTGTCAGTTAGTTGCACCCTACGAGTGTTAATGGACCATGTGTTCACTGATGTGTGCATCAGCCAGTCATTAGGGTTTGGCTTGGATCCTCAGAGATGTGAACATGAGTGTGATGTTACAGTTTGAATATTTCAGGAGATGAGACAGAACACCATGTCCACATTACATTCCAACTGCACACTACATGCAAATTATGGCAATGTTTTCTCACTGGAAAAAGGCAACATGAGTTTTTCTTACAGAGCACTCAGTCTTTTTTTCCTTTGTGGTATTAAGGAACATTCTGAAGACTCACTGCTTTCTATTCATGATATAGTTTTTGTTATATTTTTGACTGTATAAATTGAAACAAACAAAACAAAAAGATCTTTTGAGGTTTTATGAGGTAAAATTTGAGTCAGTACTTTTCATTAAGTTGTAGTTTTAATGGATATATTCCAATAGTGTCACTTATAGAGATTTGATTTTCTACCCAAGCATGATTGGACCCGACCCCTTGAAACCTGGATCAACATAATTTTTCTTTTACAGCTTTCAGACGTCTTGTACGTGCTTTTTGACCCTTTGAAACCTGTGCAAATTGGTCTGATTTCTTTTGAAAACATGGGAAAAATGCAAAAAACAACTTTGCAAGACATATCCCACAAATTGCAAGAAATTAGTAAAAGGTGACAAGGAAATTACCCAAAAATAGTTTTAAAAAAGAGAAGATAATTTTGAAATATTATTGATAACATCTGTGAAATAAATACTTTTGGAAAAAAAATCAGTACTAGTTTTTTGCTTTTTTTTTTTCAAATTAAGGTTAAAGGTTTTTTTTTCCAATTTTCATGTCTTGTTAAGTTACTTGTTGCATTCTACCCATGTTGTCACCCCTCAGCTTGTAATACATTTTTTTACTATTAAAATATTTATTTTTCTTTTACAGTAGAAATTCAGGTTTTTAGATTAGATTGGGTCCAAAACTGCTGCTGTGTTGTGGGTACAAGTGTGTATGTAGGCTCGTACCTGACTTTTTGGGCCTCATCAAGACTTTAATCACAGCAAAGAATTTTGATTGATTGATTTGATTGATTTGATTTTTTTGTATATTATTTGCCAAAACTGCTCACTGCTTACATTACATATTGTATTTCTTTAAGGTTTACACTGACCTCTTGGGACAATAGTGTAAACTTGGCCCTCTAGGATGAGTGGAGTATCAAAACAGACACGAAATGAGGCCAACAACCTCTGTCCTCTTCAGGGTTTAAACTGCAGATGACCCAGTGAAAGCTCACTAAACCTGAAAACTAGATGGTGCCATTATGATAATACAAAGACCCAGTATAACCTTTTCCCATATCCGTCCAACAGGTTCAGTTGGGCACATAAACAAAGGATTATCACAAGCTTGGACCGAAAATGACTGTGTCAGATATGCATGACCATAGGAGTGGAAATAACCACTTTACTCAATTGGAACAGTCTACGGCAGCTATTAAATTTGTCATTGCTTTTTATATGTTCCAGTTCATCAACAGGAGGGCATCAAAGGGCTAGATGACACACACGGGACACGGGCGGGGATGGACACACACACACACACACACACACACACACACACACACACACACACACACACACTTTTTGCACGCACACACACACACACACACAATGAAGCCCTGGGCTGTAAAGTTTCTGTTGGAGCCAGTGCTTTCTGATTCCGCCTATCAAAGGGCTGTAAAATGGAAATTAGACTGAATGGATGACATGATCTCTCATTACCTGCAGCATGTATTATAGAAAGTTGTAGCAATGCATTTGACTTGACTTGATGGCGACTGATATTAGCAAGATGCTCCACCTCACTTACCTTTAACAGATCCCATTAATCCACCTTTTTTTCTGCTGCACCACCACCTTTCTTTGCCAGATTCTGCATCATATGCTCAAAATATCCCCCACTGCTTCATTTTCTCACCCTTTCCTGCCATAGTACTCTCATTGCGCATCTCATCCTCCCACCAGACTTCATGCTCTCACCTTTCTTTCTCACCTCCAATCCCTTTTGCTTGCAATTATTGTGTTTTTACCTGTGGCGGTGGCTTGTGTTCAGCACGACGCATGGTAATTTGATACGGCCGATAAAAAGCTAGCAGCTAGGCTCCTTATTGTGCAGTGTTGGGGAGCTTGCCAGGTGTTATGAACGCCCCCTGCAGCGGCCACTAAACTGATGCCTTCCTCCATGCTTCTATTCATTTATTTCCCTGCAGGTGTCTCGTAGTAGGTAGTAATGATGCACAGCCTGTATGTGGCCAATGGGGTGGACTGCCTGATGTGTGGGTAAAGGTAAAATTTTGCCCACTTAAGGGAATACCACCCACATTGTGAGCATGCAGAGTGTTAGCCCAGGAAAAATAATAGTATAAAGTGCTACATTTGTATGCTTGGTGTTAAGAAACACTATGGCCCCAAAATGCAATAAGCAACAGAAAAGTAGAGGGAAAAAGAAAGGTTTGATGAAAATGGAAAATGGAGGTGACCGGTCAGAAAACAGACAAAAATACATAAATATACATAGAATAGTGGTGTGTGTAGCTGCCATAACTGACAGTTATACCTTTAATTTCATTATTCATTAATTTCATTAATATTGGAGTTGAATTGAATAATGTTTTCTTTGTCTTTTGTTAATTAACGTTATTAAAGTTTAAGACGAATCATTAAAATGTACGCCTCTGGAAGGACCTGTGTAGTGGTATGCCGTAAAAATCTTGTGATACAATATGTATCATCATAAAGGTGTTACAGTTCAATATATTGCAGTTTACCACAAAATTGTAAGCAGAGCTATTACTTTTTGTGCAGTCTGAGCGAATGAAAGAACATTTATATCAGTAAAAACATTACATTAAAGTGATGAGGATTCTTTAGATAATGTATATATGTATATAATGTATAGATAATGTAACATGTATTTATTGGGCTCTATGAATGGTTTAGCTGCAGCTTACCTCAATATATGTTCCAATAGATTAAAGTGGTTTCTTGCTGTAGGAGTTCCCAGCAGTTTAAACTGTGCATGGTCAGAATATGCTTTCAGAGGAAAAGTGGAAACAAAATGAGAAGACTACAAAGGATTTTCTGAGTGTTCTTGATCATTATGAGTAGATACCGTACCTGTATATGACTGCAGACTGACTCCTAAGACTTGTTTGAAATTGGGAAGGATGTATTTTAGGAGGCAAAGAGAGACCATTGCTGATATTTCCTCCAACCTCTGACTCAGTCAGACAGCCTCCAGAACATTATACTTGTGCTTGGCTTCATCTGCCTGAGTGTGTGTGTGCACGCCTTGCCCCCATGCTGCGCCCCGTCTGCCTCGGCTGCAATTACCAGTCGAGAGAGTGCCCACAGCTACCTGCTCATCATCCCAGAGCCGGAGCCCAGCCCTGGACAAAGCACATACAGCAGCTCCTGCCAGAGACTGCATTATGGAGATTAGGGTGAAAGATTGACAAAGAGGTAGAGGGAGGTGGAGGGAGACAGGCTCGATGAGAGCAGCGAGGCTTTGGGGAAGGGAAATGAGTTTGCCTCTGGATGGTCCCCCAAGGCTCAAGAAGAAGGGGAGAGAAAGACAGAGGGATTAAGTGAGAGAAGAAGAGAGAGAGATGGAGGAAAACAGCGAGAGACAAAAACAAACTAATCTTGCTTAGTCAGATATTCGTCTTGTCAAGCGCGCAGAGGTCTGGAGCAGAAATGATTGGAAAACTAATCAACAATTCAATTTATTAAGTGTCAAGCAAGAAAGACAAACATACTCTGGTTTCAGACATTGAGATGAGAGGATTTGCTGCTTTTCTCAGTTTTATGTCATAATATAAATATATTTCAGATTTGAAGATGCCACATTTGTGTTGGCAGACTTGTCATAGGTCTTTTTCTCAATAACTTGCTATTTTATGGATCAAATTTGAAAATTAAATGATATTTGTTGGTTTGCATTTATTTTGTGTATCCCTGCTCTTTTTCAAAACAACTTTTGTGCTGGGGTTACTCCACACCTCCAAAGTCAGCTTGATGGGGAAAAGTGACAGAAAGAGATGTGAAGTGAGAGGACACCCACAGAGAAACAAGGAAACAGAGGTGACACAGGCTGACGCCCAGACAAAAACTCTGCCAGACAAGAGGTCAAGCATTTGACAGGAGAAAGAATGTAGGAAAAGAACAAAGTTCAAGTTAGAGAAAGAAATACAGACAGGAATAGACACGCTAATTGCAGGAGATTGACATAAAAGCATAAAAAAGAAAAATGAAAAGACACTTGAGGACGTAATGGAGACGAAGAAAAGACGAAGAGAATGAAGAGTGACATCGCTGTCATTGCCTATTGCTGCGGGAGTGCGTTCACTCAGCTGGGCACCTTAGTGCCCTTTGTGATGAAGGAGAGTGGTTTCAGTGCAGACAATGGCGGGGAGGAGAGCAAGCTTATGGCTAGACTGGGCCTCTGTCAGCTTAAATGGCAACAATCAATAATCCGCTCAGTCGCTTTCACCCTGAGAGGGCTGGAGCCTGAGCTGCAGTGATGCACACAGAGCTGAGATGTCTGTGTGTGTGTCTGCATGTGTATTTATGTACTGCATAAATATTTCTTTATGTTTAGGCCAGTGGTTCCTAACCTGGGGGCCACGATCCCTAAAGGGCTCCCAAGATGAATAGGCAAGGAAAAGACATTTTCTGCTCCATGGAGTTTGATCTTTTTTCAGACTTTTTTTTGTAGAATCTTTGCTTTTGTCCTTTGTCATACTGGATTTTATTTTTTATTATGTTTCACAACCCTCTAAAATGATTTGAGTGCAAACAAAATGGACAAATCATTTATAAACTTAACTATTCATAGCTGGATGACATATGCAACTTGGAACAAATGGTTTGCAAGTAGGCATTAGCGCTGCAGGTACCGATTACTTTTACTGTCTAGTAGCTCTTCTTAGATAAGTTTGTGGTCAAGAAAGTAGAATAAAGTTCTCTCAACAGTTTATAATTTTTGAAGGTTGCATTTTTAGATTATTTATGTTGTCCGACAGACAGTTCGATACCCAAATACATTCATTTTTCAATTATATATAACAGAGCAGCAGCAAATTGATATACTTTAAAAGCTATAATCATTGAATATTTTAAAATCTTTCCCACAGAATTAGAATAATCTGTGGTGGTAGCTGATGACAGTATGTGGTGTGTGTGTGTGTGTGTATGGGGGGGCAGCAGTTTGTGGAATTTGAGTTGCAGTGCAGATCATTGATCAGTCAGTCCAGTCGCAGCTGATCAGTTTGATGGATGAGAGGAGCAGCTACTGTAGAGGAGAGGGAATGCAAACTTTTAGACCCACTGCAATCAATGATTTGGTTTCACTATCACTTTGCCTGGTGTTCTTCTTCTTTGCCCGTAGTCCTCTCTGTTTTCCGAAGGGTGTGTTTCACTGAATAGCCGAATAGTAGATAGATTCTAATAACGCTCCTAATGACGGTCTACCTCCAAAAATAGAAAATCAAAACGTGGCAGTAAATGAACAAATAAATGAGTGTGTGAGAAGCCCTTAGATATATTTATGAATATTCAGAGCAAATATTTATAAATGCTTCAAACAACTAAAAAAGTTGACTTTCAAACTAATCGATGCATTGACTAATTGTTTTAGCACCAATAAACATGGCTTTGCTTAAACAGATCACTGGTCGAAAAGGTTGAATTAGCAATCCTTCCACGATGTTGCAGTTGCAAAAATTAATACAATTCAGCCAATCCCCATGAATTCTGCCTGACCTTGCAGTTTTGTTCAATCCCTGCAATTTTGCTGTGAATTTGACTATTTAATACAAGTAAAATGTTGTTTTATGGAAGAGCTGCATGCAACATATTGATTCACTCAGCCCTTCCTTACCACGTTCTCTAATTTTTGTGGGCAACACTGAATACATATAAGACATCATCAGAACTGTTTTTGTCATTTTCATTGCCCCAGCAATTTCATTGCAAAAAAATGCCTATAAACATTGCACATTTCTTTTTTTTTTCGAAAAGCTGCCGTGAAATTAGTCATTTCAGGCCACAACAATCACCCAAACAGCCCACAAAATCCTGGAGTAACTGATTTTGACAATGACTCCACAAAGATAGTTACCAGTGCAGTATCAGGTGCAGCTCTGTGGTCAGACCTTCACTGGTGTAGAGATCATTCTTGTTCGGGTTGTTTATGTCCTTCAATTTCCTCCTGGAAAGAGAAACATTTGTTGTAAAGTTCAGCCCAGGGGGATTTGCACTATGCAGCATAAGGTGCCAAGCTGTGCATAGCACTAAAGGCCAAGGCAAAATCGCCTTCTGCCCACACCTGCAACACTGCTCCAATATGGACTGGAGTGTTTTTAGAAGTCCAACACACTCAAACACTCAAACACACACACAGTGGAGACTTTGTTAGTCTGCTGGCACAGTCAGGCTTCCCGGTACAGCATGTTTCCACCCTGGCTAGAACAGTGTGGCCGTTGTGCGTGTGGTTGCAGCATTGTGCGGACACATGCATGCAGCCAATGGTCACACTGGATTGTATTCATTACAGAGGGATGGTTGGAGACTACCACTTAACATAGTTCACTGTCAATAGAAGAGTTGTGTTCTAAAATTTGAGCTTTGCCACTGGAATAAAGTCACAATTTCACTCAAAAGAGTAAATGTACGACATGTAAAACTGTCCACCATGTTTACTGATGACATTTTTTGCATTGCTTGACAAGCATCAAGATATCTAAATCATCATAAATAGTTACTTGAAGTAAAAAAAAAAAATGTAGGTTGTTTTTTTAATGGGTGCATTTTTGTGATGTTTTTGTGATGTTTGGCTGCAAACCACATTTTTCTCAGGGTAATAAAAAACCTTGATTGTTTAATAAAGCTAATCCATAATGCTTTTAAACTCTTTTAAATGCACTTCAGAAGTGGGGAAAAAAAAAAAAAAAAACGGGAGCACCATCCAAATGACATGGAAACAAAGGAAACTTACTCTACTGAATCAGTAGTGGGCACATTATAAAGCAACTCAGCTTCCCTAAAGCCAAGTCTCTGCCTCACACTTTTTTTTTTTGTCTAGAAAGAGACCAAGCTGCTGCGCTGCACTGTTCTGCTGGCAGTCTAATATATCACCTCCTCCTTCTGGCTTTTCCAATATCACTTGGTCCTTGTTGTTTTCGGAAGGGCTTCTGAGCTCATTCTGTGCTGCACTGAGGGATGTTTAACAGCATCTGAAACGCCCAGTTCATCTTTTTTTTCTTCTTCTTCATTTTGGACTGTTGTGGGTTGAGCCTGGCTCCCAGAAATGGAAAATCATTCTTGTGCAGAAAGTCTTATGGGCCATAGAGAGTTGTTTCCTCTTTCTCCCAGCGTGAAAACTGTGGCATTGATCTTGCTCCCTGGGCATCTGCACTGCACAAGTTGCAGCCGGAGGTGAGGCAGGGGACGATGCTATGGTTCATAAACACAGGGCTCTCACACACACATACACACACACACACACACACACACACAGAGAGCACAATGCCACACATAGAGACATTCTGTATTTGCATTTAGTAGCATTCAAGCATTCATATGTTCACACTGAAACACACACATGAAGGTATTAGGTCGCACATTAACTTTCTGACTTTTTATTGCTTTTGACGTGACTTCATTTGACTCAAGTGACTCAGCTGAAGAGAACATCGTGTCTATAGCCTGAAGTGTGTGTGTGTCAGAGTGTGTGAACAGCCAGGAAAGGACTCTTTGTCCAGTGTGAGTCTGCCAGTATTGCTGTATAGTGAGCTTATAGAGACACTAACAGGGTGTTGAATGATTTACTATTTGGCATCATGAGGCAGTTTGTAAGAGGAAGCTGTAATAAAGGAAGTGAAAGGAATTAACACTGATATTATCTATTGAAATAACCTGAAAGGGAAATTTGCTTAGTGATTATAGGATACATTCTTGTTCAGAAAATAGTACTACAGCCTTTTCATTAAAAAAAAACAACAAACCAGAATATAATGCATAATGTACCAAAACCTTGAGTGTTAGTTTTTTATTTCCACTTGATGCCCAAAGAATGAATTCTAAAACTTTTGTGATAACCCAACCTTTCCTCTCACACTAACAAGAGATCATACTTTTGCTTTTGGGAGAAGTATCTTGACAACTATTAAGTGAAATTTAATACAGGTATTCAAGGTCCTTGCAGGATAGTTACTTATCACTGTGATACCCTGACTTCAAATCAAGTAAAATCATCGAGTCATCATTTTTATTACTTTTATTTATAAACAAAGACCTCCATAACCAATCACATTCCCTTCAGCCTCAGCTGTTTCTCTCCATACCAGCAGTTGTTGGTAGTCAGTATTTTTAATTTGAAAAGGCAAACATGGCAGATTTAAGACACTAGTAAGCCAGTTAGTACATGAACAACACAACACAAAGTTTAAATACCATAGGATATTTACTGTGCCCTAGCTAACAAAAACAGAAAAGACTTTGTTTTTCAGTTCAGTCACTTAAAAAAATCTTGGATACCAAGTTTGTTTCAAACTCTCACCTTCTTGAATTTAGCTGTTTGTTTTTTCACTTTCATTACACTTCTTGTCCACTTAACTGAACTGCCAATTAGAGTGATTTCATTCACCAACGAGTTCTGCCGTCTCTGACACTGATTCAAGATGCCGAATCGACTGCAAAAAAAAGCAGACAAGGGAGGACCAGTGTCAAGCATGCACGAGGCAAAAACTTAGACGACAAATGCTCACCTACATTGACTGATGTCATATTGTCTTGTTATTACAGTTGGAGTTATTATATATTAGGCATTCTCATGAAGATATGTGTCAAAAATCACTTTTCATGAACTTATAAATTCATAAAAGCTAGCATTATATGCCAGAGGCTTGAAAGTATAACAAAATATCTCTCGGTTTTAAGGTAAGCAGTGGGAGTTCAGTTTGAGTTCAGCCCTCTACGGTCCAAACTCCATCCCTGCCATTCCCCAAATTACAGTAAAATAACAAAAACAAAGAAAAAAGGAAACAAACTTGATAAGGTTTTGTGTTGTCTTGGCATTCATACCCACAAGCCCTTTAAAACACATTGACTCATATCAAAGGATTGCTCTGCTCAACTAAACATTTTCATTTGCCCTGAACAATGGCTTGGATACCTTTGTATTACTCAGCACTTTGATGTAAAATGCAGTGATATTTCACCTCATATGCTGAGGCAGTGCAGGGGAAAGTAATGAGATTTATGTAGCCCGGGGAAATGAAGAGCTCTCAGGTTTTTCAAAGGCCTAACGTCTTGTTTTTGAGTGTGTTGCCCTTCCTCCCTCTTCTGTGTACATCCTATATATTCCCTTTCAGCTTTGCAATATATGCAGCTTGAAAATAGTTGAGTGAGGATTTATTTATGACGGCTGAGACTCTTTATCCTTGAAGGACAGTTTGGTATATTTGTTTTTAACAACCAGCTGAATATGGAAATGTTTGTCTCTTGATCTCGAAATGATGAGAATATTCGTCAAATGGAGATGGCTCGTTCAGAGCTGGCGTGCGTACTCTACCACTGCTGCAGTATTTACTGTAGCCTCTGCATCATTAGATATTGCTGCAAAGTCATTATGCAGGTGGATGGACATGGGGCAGACCTGGGTCAGCTAAGCTAAGATAATCCTCCTGCATGGGGAAGGAGGAGGCCTGTGCACAGAGGTCAGCACTCACTGCAGCTCCATCCATGTAGGGTGCCTCATGTCGGAGGAAGATCAGACGGATGTCTCTGTGCCTCAAACGTGACCTCGACACACTTTTTGACTCCCCTACATACCAAGATTTGCTGCTTTGGGCTCTTTTGGTCTGTTTTTCATAATGCATAATGAAATGTTATGTACTGCAGCTTTAACATATCCACCTCTTTAACTTCAAAACACAATAGAGGGAAATCAGATTCTTAAAACATGGAAAAATCACATCAAAGCATGTAACGGCTACGTTTTTTTCTTGTAATTTGTAGCCCATTTGTTGACCAGTACTGTGTTCAAACATTTTCAAAGACAACGTAAAAACATTTAAGGCTTGGATTTTGATTTATTTGCTTAAGAGCGATATTTTCCCCCTTTCCAGAGGGTATTTCTTAAAGTGCATTTCGCTGTCAGGAAGCTGCTGGTTTTAACAGACCTGCTGTGAGAAAATATGATCCCAAACCCCAAGTTGTATACAGAGTTTGACAGATACTGGACTTTTGAGCCTGACACTGTCAAAAAAAATCTGACAAAGATTTATCGAAGAAGCATCATGGAACACGTCACATGAAGGAGACTACCAAATATTGGTAGTTAGCTAGCTTAGTTACTATGCTCTCCAAATAGTCATGGAGTTGTGTGTTTTAAAGACCCGTAACAGAAAAGCTGAACATGTACACAATCCCATAAGGACTTTTGATTAACTAGAAAATCAGAGTCAAACCAAATCCAGTGCCATTTACTGTGACTACCAGGTCAGGGCACAAGAAGATTGCAATATGCACTCAGTTAATTTGTCAAAAAATGATTTCCAAGTGTGACAACATCCACGTAAAATCATGTGTTATGGAGTTTTTCCTCCTATGTTGATCTTTCTCCTCACGAAGTGAGCTGCAGTTTGATTGTAGTTTTGAAATAACTTTTGAAAAACCTCCCGGAGATGAAAAGTCATTTGGTATTGATATGAGAAACGAGAAAAATGTGCTTCTCGGGCCTCTGTTAGACGTGTATGTTGAGAATGGGTCACAATGTGGTGATCATTTTTTACTTTGTGAGGAGTTATAAAATGAAAGAACTCAATTATTGCATCCTGCAGCGAGTGGAGCGCGTTGATACAGCATTTTTCATGTGTGGGCTGCAGGGATGGATATTAAAAATAGAGTAAAATCTTGGCTTCATTCTGGGTTTGAATATATTCCACCCAAGCTTCAAGTAATGTTATAAATCCTTATGTTATGATACATTTAGCTTTTAATGGCAGTTAATATATCCCCATACAGCGACTTTAGTTTGGCAATAGCATTTGACATTTCCCCTCTCCTACCAAAAATGTATCAACACACAAACTGAGGCACATATTAAATTTGGATTTATGTTGTTAACCTTAAAAACCCCATCACCATGTTTGAGTGTTTTCTAATTATGACTGTTTGAGCACTGAGGATTGGATTAGTTACATTTGCATGCTGATATGCTGCAGACTCATGATGTTAATAATGTCAGTTGCTATCAGCTGTTGTGAGGCTGCTGCTGGGAGCAGCTTTCTCTCAATGAGGATGCTGGCTGCTGCACAAGACAGAGACACAGGCCTTTGTGACAGTGACGAGAGACAAAGAGACAGCACATGTCTCGGACCGCCACAGATTTACATTCCATCTTCCTCTTCTTCTTCTCCTCTTCTTCACCTCTCTTTCTCCCTCGCCTCTAGGCCCTTGACCTTAATAGCAGTTTCTTTCTTGTATGACTGGGAGATAAATAATCCAGTAAGCACAGCGCCCCCTGTCAGTGGCTGGGACCAGCATGCACACACATAAAAACTCACTATTAAACACCTTATTGCATGAGCAAATAAGAACACATGCGATCGCTCATTAAGGACCTCAGAGTGCTTTTTTAGCGCTGTGTACATGTCATCTCATGTGAATGTGCTGCACAGGAGTAAAAACTTTGCAGGGAGAGTTTTGGGGCAAGTTGTCTTCTGTTCAATCCGTTGGGCTTTTTAACACGCGTGTGCTGAACAGGATGTCATCTTTACCTCATTTGCCTGCACTTCCTGTTTGGGAAGGAGGGCTTGCTATTTATACATCCTCTGCCCTCTGCTGTTTTTTATTTGCCCCCACTTGGTCAAGGAAATCTTTAACCTTCCAGAGCCCTCTGCCATCTCTCCAGTTTAAAGCCAATCATTTCTCACAGCTTGTTGGAGCCTTTCGCATTATCTGCGGTTTAATAAGTCCCCATTCCCCAGCTGTAGTTAGATAATGAGTCTTCATATATTTTCTTGTCTTTTTTTTCTCGGGTGTGGTCTTCTTTATTGGTAATTTTGTCTTCACTCCTCTGGTTTTCAGAAAAGCAACAAGGATCTAGGAGACTTAAATAAACGAACAAACAATCAAACAAACAAACAAGCATATGCACAGGTTGCAGTCGATCATCTCAGCAGATGCACAAGCTTCATTCTACCAACTTTATCTTTATATACTAGAACTACATATAAAAAGTCCATTGTGTAGCCTTTAGGGAGACAAATTGGCAGAAATGAATATGATATATCAAGTGTGTTTTCTTTAATGTATAATAACCTGAAAATAAGAATGGTTGTGTTACATTTCCTTAGAATGAGCAGTTTTATCTTCATAGGGAGCTGGTCCTTATCCATGTTGTACCATCATGTTTCTACAGTAGCCAAAAACGAATAAACTATCAATGGCTCTAGATAGAGCCTTTCATGTCAGCCACCATAGTTAGAAGCAAAGGAACACAGATTATTTTTTGTCATAAAACTGCTTTATTCATTGTTTTTACTGGTTTAAATCACGTGGTCCGTTTGTTTACGAGAGGAAGAGAACTCCGAAAATTCGGCTCCTGGTTTAAAGTTTCAGCTGGTTAAAATCTTCAGTCATCAGAGCTAGATGTCACTACATCTCCCTAAATCTTACTGACTATTCCTTTCATGTCTGATTTCCACAAAATGTTTTTTACCTTCAGTTTAATGTCACGTAGCTGGAGAGGAACCAGGAGTTGCAAAAACAGAGAGAAGTGCAGATGAGCTGAGACAAGGCCAAAAGAGAGAAGAACCCACATTCTATGTGCATCTGAGACAAAATACATGTCTGCATGTTAGAGAGAATCAAAGCCTCACACCTGTGGATAAAGGTCTCGGGCGGGTTCCTCTTGACACAAATGAATTCAAAATCAGCACAAGCTTTGGGTTGTTTTCCAAGGATGCTAGTTGTGGAGGTGGCGTGTAGGTTTTTGTCTTCTCCTTTCTGACAACTTTCTATTGTCCTATTGTGATGGGAGCTGACAGAGACAAACACCCTGTCACAAAACAACTGCGTCTGATTTTTATTTTTCATTTTTTCCCCTAGAAAAACAATTGTGGTGCTTTTTGCAAGAAATTGCTGAGTCCATCTCCACAGTGTTATTCCTATGTTTTCATTGAAAGCATTTCTAGGGTTATATGCGCTATCTGGATTGCTGACATAGCAACATCAGTGGCAGCTTTAAATGCATCGTGCTCTGAAACAGCGCAAACAATAAAAGGAAAGAAAAAGCCACAGCGGGACATTGGTTAAAGCTACAAAGGAGAGGCAAAGTGTGTGAAACGGTGCGAAAAACCAAAGATATCTCAATGCAGCAGTAATCATCAGATGCTTTATTAAAACCAGCCACGCCTAATTTCAACTAATCTGGCCTGAATTGGCCAGGTACACTTGGGAATTGATTCGCTGAGCCTTAGAGCTGTCCCATAAATTGCAATGCTAATGGCAGGGCTGAGCGGGCTTCTGTCCCTGATAAAGGCAGATTTAATGGAGATATTTCACATGGAATCATTTATCAGAGACTGACAGGCAGGCGGGAAGACCCCCACCCCCACCCCAAAACAAAATCTACACACACAAGCACCTTGATAGGCATGGGCCACATCCGCTGTCACTGCTTGATCCATGACGATACAACTTTATCTGCCCGCAGCAGATTAACTTAACTCAGGTTGTCGTGAAATTAAACAAAAATGGAAGGAAAGAAAAAAAAAGCCGGAGTGTATTTACATCAGGGTGCATCAGAGCTCATTTTTGGCACTACTGGTCCGTGACGGCGGACAGAGAGGAAAACAGGCTGGGAGTTTTTTTTTTAAATGCTAGAGAGGATGCATCTGAGGCAAGTCATAGATCACTGATAAAATCTGACAGTGCAATACAAATATGTCTGTAGCTGAGCACAGATAGGCATTGTTATGCAGGGGGCACACGTGCACTCATGTTTGTAAGCAATGCAATTTATAATGCTGTTGTCTATTGCACTTTTCTATTTTAGAAATATTCTATTGACTTGTTACTTACAAGATAGATGTCACAGCTTTTTGTAAATGCTGAAATACAAAGAATATATAAGAGTGTAATGCGATAAAGCATAAAGAGAAACAGCAGGTGCATGTTGTAAGTCAAGATGCATGATCCCACTGAGAACACACTAACTCGTCTTCATGGAAGTGCACACTAAAAATCTGCACATTTATGCTCAGTCAAGCACCAGCATTTCATTTTTGGCATGCATTTTTATGCCCCTACATATGAGATAGCTATGGCTGCAGGAATTGTGTTTTCTGTTTCGGGTTGTCCGTACATACGTATGTACGTCTGTTGATCTGACAGTCTGTCATGCCTTAAGGGAATTCCCTCAAATTTGGCACAAATGTCCACTTGCGCTCTACAATAAATTGATTTGATTTTGGTGGTCAAAGATCAAGGTCACTGACCTTGTGTCTGTCTCATTTTCCTGAATGTGATATCTCAAGAACAGCTTGAGGGAGTGTCTTCAAATTTGGCACAAACATCCACATTGAGTCGGAGATAAAGTGATAAGATTTTAGTGGCCGCAAGTGAAAAGTCAAGCTCACCGTGACCTTGCATCCATCTAATTTCTATGAATGCAGTATCTCAAGAACACTGTGGGGGAATTTCCTTTAATTTGGCACAAGCATCTATTTGACCTTAGTAATGATTAGATTTTAATGGCCATGGGTCAAAAATCAAAGGTCACTCTGACTTTGCATCTGTGTCATTCCTGTGAAGGCAATATTTAAAGAAAGCCTTGGAATTACAAATGAACTGGTTCAAATTCGGTTGTCAGAGGTCAATGTGACCTTACAGAGCATGTTTTTGGCTGTAAATTAGGAAGTGATAGCCTAATTATGACAAAATTTCACACAAATGTAAGATAGATTGAGAAAGTCATGACATTTTATAACTAAAAGATCAAAAAGCAAGACAAATGTTCAGATACTGAATTGGTGACACTCATCTTTAGTGCTAAAACTGTTGATTGTATAGATCTTCTGTGCTGCCAGTAAGATGTGTTTGAAGCATCTATGCTTTCACAGACATGGATGTTGATGGGTTGGCTGAGGTATATAGCTGCAGGGCATTAATTGTAGTTCATTTTGATGTCTTCTGATCATTTTGAGGCTGTGACTATTTCCATGTGTGTTGTTCTCACCTCTTGTAAGGTTAGTTTAAAAAGGCACTTTTTACTTGTGCCAATTCAATGTCCTGATGCTAGTAGAAATACAGCAGCCTGTGTCCACTTACTAAATACCGGTCATATTTTCCAAACTCCAGATGTTTGAACTGTCTCTGCTGTTCTTCCTCATCGCAGCTACTTGCGCTTTCCACTGCAGAACGGCCAAATATTGGGCCAGCAGCTGAGACTTACTGTCAGTGTTTAAATTTCCCACTTCACCATATTGATTACTCCATCTATCAAACTACTGCCAGCAATGTGAGTGGCTACAATAAAGCACATATAGTTTTTGATACATGCATTTAAGCTTAGATTGTAAATCTAAAAAAATAATCAATGTGCCAACGCTGGATGGACTTAACTGCTCACTGTGACTGAACTCAGATCTGCCTCAAATAATAAAAAGATGAAACTATCCGACCAAAACAGAAACAAAAGTTTTTTTTTGTTTGTTTGTTTTTTTTAAGCTAGCAATTGTTTTTTTTATCAGAGTGTCCATAATTTTTGTAGCTTTTTGTAGCTTTGTCTTGGAAGCTTACGGTCTTGCACCTGGTCTCTTTTTATAAAGTAATGACCTCACCTGTGTGCTATGCCCAGGAAGGTCCCGAATGTAGCAAAATAATAAGAAAGGCAATGGAATAACATGAAATCAAAATTAAAAAAAAAACCTGATATGAATAAAAGGGTTTTAATACAAATAAAAACAGAAAGAAAGAAAGGAAACAAAAGCTTAGGGATGAAATCAAACTGTATGAAAGCCAAAATTACACATCGCTACCCGTTAACTCATCAGGCTGGCTACTCTAAGCTTCGGGCTACAGTACACAGGGCAAAGGTTAGATTACAATCAGTCTGAAAGGTAGACTTTGAAACGGACAGCAGTGTCACGCCTGAGGACGTCTTTCTTGTCCTCATCATGACCTCACCCGACCAGAGCTGCCATGTTCTTCTTTGTTCATCTCATCTGTCTGTTAATACTGCTCTCAGGGGACATGACTACTCTCTATGTCGCTCTCTCTCTCTCTCGGCCTCAATCTCCCTCCTTTGTTCACCTCCCCCCTCTCCATCTATTCCTGGAAGTGGTGATTTAATGAAGAGCTTGGTCACCATGAGTGACCTCTCCCATCATTAACGTGCTCTTTTTTTGTGTGTGTGTTCATCTCTGGTCAGATTTGATTCAGCAAACTGCAGCTTTGCTTACTTGTGCACTTGCTGTAGTTACACCTGAATTTCATCTGAGAAGCCAAAGACTCATCAGAAGAAAATCCATAAACTCATCCTCAGCTTGTTCCCATCTACTCTGTACTCAAAGTTAAGATGCCATTAGCTGTCATTTTTCCAGCACAATACCAGGAGAGCTCATTTTTACACAAATAGTCCTTTCATCAGTTAAGACTGTGATTTTATGATTAACAAAGCTGGGGTCATCTAGCTTATGGCATCCTCCCCCCTCCTGTGTGTCCTTTGAAGCTGTCTGAGTGCAAGCTTTATGTGTAATCTAACAGTGGTGGGGATTTGGCTACCCTGCTGTCAAGGTAATGCCCTGTAATTGGCCTTCTAATTCGGTGAGATAATGAGACTAGAAGTGAATGGCAAAGGCCACGCTGCTGTATTTACCTGCAGCACCAGACAATTAGCACACGTAATGCTAATCACAGGTTGGCAGGTGGAAGTTTTTAATGAGCCTAAAAGAGGATTTGTTCTCACTTTTCTGCTGTCGTAGCCTTTGTCATGTTGCAATGATGATGGTAATTACACATTTAAAAGCTGCTGCTGACTGACTTCTGAGCAAGAGATTTTTCATATCATTACTTCATTTATATATATTTGTGCTTTTCTAGATTTAGATATAGCCATCAAATAAAACATTTCAACCATTTTCCAGTTGTACACATACCTTACAGATTAAACTATATACTAAATAGCACCTATTTTGCAAAAAAAACCCCCAAAAAACAAGATTAGCTCTACAAAATAATATAATCTAAACATGATTTTAGTGTAAATGTGCATTTAAAGTATGCATTGTTATAAAGAAAATAGTGATTGTGAGGTTTTACTCAGGCACAGTGGTGCTAAATGCTAACTTCAGCATGCTGACAGTGACAATACTATAGTATAATGTTACCATTCCCCCATCTTTGTTTAGTATGTTAGCATGCTAATATTAGCTAATTAGCACGACACATTAAGTAGAGCGGAGGATGATGACAATGTCATTATAATATATATATAATGTCAAATCATAAACCAAAGAACTTGACATGTTAAAATTTGACCAGATGATGATGGTAGATGAAAAGTCAGTTATTACAATTCAGCATAAGGCGAAAATGAATTTCTGTACTAAATTTTATGGCTAGCTTTATAATAGGCTAGTTATTGAGACAGCAATGTACATTACTTGAGGGAAAGTTATTAGATCACAAAAGTTATTTAGATACATCATGAGTGTCAGTACAAAATATGAATAAAATCAGTACAATAGATGTTTAGATATTTCAGTGATAGTGACATTAGCATTTGTAGAGCCATACCACTAATGCAGCTTGAAAAAAGGAAATTTAACTATACAAAATTAAACAAATATTTTGATATTAATACATGCATATGTGCTGAGTACCACAATGTTTGACTACAAAACCCCAAGATGCCAGGAATAGATGCCCTTCATAGATGGCCTGTCAGTCTCTCTTGAGGAGACCACAGAGGATAAACCTTCAGGGATTCTCAGTACCACCCATCCTCAGCGGGTACAAGTCTTCGAGGTCATTCAAGACAAGAAAAGGCAGATGGTGATGTAAGTAAGGGCCTGTGCGGTTGACAGTGAACTGTCAGTTATGTCAGCTAACACCAGTCCCCCCAAATTGCCAGTTACAGATCCTAATTTAGCTGTCTTTAACATTTCCAACAATTCATCAGATTCCTCGTAGGTTCTCTCCTGTGAAGACGGTTAGAGCTGGGCTGCAGGGTTTGGAAGAGATCTGACTGAAGCCTCAAGCGGCAGGTAGAAAGGTGAAAAACAATCGTGAGGACCTGTGGCTCTGTCAGGCTCCTTCTCACAGTAGATGAGAAAGAGAGCAGAGTGGAGTAACAGGCATCTGAGTGGCGTTGTGCCCTCTGGACAACATGCTCCGTCTGATGAGCCTCCCAACATGGGGTTAAAATTAAACATAAAGACACGCACACATGTGCATAGCGATGTACAGATGCATGCTCTTGCATATTCAACAAAATACACGTACACGCTTGTATGCACATGTTCAGTCTGGTTCAGTTGCGCAAAACATGCATGTAAATGATCATGCTTATTCTCATGCCAGTGCTGTCGCTTATCTTTTTTTTTTACGTGTGTGTTTGTCTCTTTCACTCATTACATATGTGCAGCTGTGCATTATTGTAGATTCCTGCAGATAATCAGAGACATAAATGCCTTCGCAATCAGACAAATAGCGAAATTGTCACGTTATGGAATTATCCTTGTATTTAAAAAGGCCGACATTTTTCTCATTTTAAGCGACTGAGGGTCTGAAAATGTTTTGTTGGTTGTTAGATGCTTGTTTTTTCTAATATTATCCAGGTTTATCTTTAGCATTCATTTTTATGACAGTTTTTAAAAGTGTTTTTTCTTTTTTATTACAATGGGGGACAGCTAATTTAACTGGCGCTAAGGTCCAAGTCACTGTTAGAACTCACTGTTGTCTTGGGGATAGACATCACAACATGCACATACCTTCCAAATATCAACTTCAGTAGCACTTGCATACAGCAGACTTTGCAGTTTTTTTTCTATCTGTATTCTGAGAGATTTTATGGAAGGCGGATTTTTTTTATGCACTAAACAGATATATTTCTCACACATTTTGGTCATAAATGTGTTAAAAACCCATGTAACTAACACTTGTGATTCACTTTAATATGTTGTATCAGAAAATTTTGGGCTGAGATGATGTTGCTTTATTTTTCGTCACCCAGCTCCAGACCCCTTTGTCTTCCATAGAAGCGTCAGTTCTTGTGGACTTCAGAGCCATGTTTATTAAGTCCATCACTTAAATACTGATTAGATTGGACACCCTGGGATCTTGGTGATTATGGGGACATGGAGCCAGGTCTCCTATCTGTGTGCGTGTGCATGAATGAATTTGTGTTGCCTCTTTATTTGTTGCCGCGTGTGACATTGTGATTTGTGATGCTCCTCCCGGGTTAGGATGAATAGAAATATCTCCCTGTGAAGTAATAACCTGAGGCTTAAACACAACACAGTGGCAGCATTTGTTTTTGTTTATTTTATTTATATATTTTATTTGTCCTGGAGAAAAGGAGCCATTGTCTGTGCAGGGCCATAAAGTGGAAATCAATGTCAGGCTGTAATTCGCAGCCCCAAGAAAAGATCCTGTTGGATCAGTCTTCTTTGTTGCTGTCAAGACATTATCAGAAGACCTTAACACTGGTTGAAGGTTTTTTGTGTAGTTTTCCCTGTTGCTGCTTTCAGATGGCTTTCACCTTTAACCTTTGAACTATGACCAAATTGGAACAGTCGCTTTCAAAAACATGGGAAAAAAGGCAATGAGCAACTTGGTAAGAAATGTTCCACACCTTGCAAGAAATTAGTAGATTTTTAAATATTTGTTATTTATGTTCAAATTCTTAATTTTTAAGCACCTTTTCCAGGCCATTTCTTTGTTTTTTTATTTTACTTTTTTAAAAACTAATTCTCAGGTAATTGTCTTCAGCTTTTTTATTTTACTAATTTTTAAGTTATTTTCTTGTACTTTTCACAAATTTCTCGCTAATTTTTGGGTTATTTCTTCCTAAGTTGCTAATTGCCTCTTTCTAATGTTTTTGACAGAAATCAAGCCAATTTGCTCAGTTTTAAATAGGCTAACTCCTCGTAAAACATGTTAAAAATTCATTCATAATGCATGAACATGCTTCTCATTGCAACTTCACTGATAAAATGAATTCAAAGTGATAGTAGGATTCCAGAAAGTTTTGGCAGCTCTGGTGTGAAACTGCTCCTGACTACAGTGCATCACCATATTGTCCCCTTTTTTGTGTCATTGCTTTCCCCATTGGATTCCTGTACCTCCACAGCCATATTTTATCTTTCCCAGATATTCATGTTTCTTTGAACAAACTGTCCATGCCCTACTTATGTCTGGGAAAAGTGTGGCAGTGCCGCAGGTATACAGAAGGATTTTACCCCACTTGGGGAATGTCCTTGTCAGGGAGAAAGTGCAGAAGTCAACCGCACCAAGTCTGCTATCTCCAGGGGAACAAGCTGGCACAGTACTGTCTGTAGGATCCACAGCGTCCTTGTTGCTCCATCACAGTGATGGTCATCTCTCATCCTGTCTTTTCCCAGAGGCCCAAATGTGCACGTCATCATGCCACGTGCAGTCACGCCTGTTGTTGACAGCTGTTTGCGCTCACACGGGAGACTAAATTGTGTTTTCTCCTCAGAACGTCCTCTTTCTAACGAAGCTGACAGTGCCATGATTGCAGGCAGGGTGACTCACAGTGGGCCCTGGGCCTCATCAGTTTTTAACCTACTTGCTGTAAGACTAAATGAGCCTCCATCGTCACACATGCAGAATACATAAACCTGACGGTTATCTGCTGTGGCGCCAGCCTCTAATCTGCCACTGAAGAAGACTTGCATTCCCTCTGAGAGAACTGAGAGCTGGTTATTTACAGAGATCTCAATTTTATCTGTTGTCACATCTCTTATCTTAAAGGAGTACTATAACAAAAAGCTCTACTTTGGGAATCAAACACTCCATAGTCTTGATACAGTTTGAATCTTGCTTCTTCAGGGAAGATGCAGCGACATATAACTTTAAGAGTAACTAAACACCCAAACCACTTTTTTGAAAAGCTAAATATATATATATATATATACATACATACATACATACATACACACACATATTTAGTAGTGTTGTTGATTGATTCAGGTACAAATCTTGACACATATTGCCCTCCAAAGGCTAAAACCTGGCTATTGCAATGGAATTTTACTATTGGCTGATCATCTCATCTGCTGGCATTATATCACAGACATGCCGTGGGATTTTCGGGAACAAGTATCCTAAAGATGTATCAATGTTTTTAATTTGCATCAGTAATATTGAATCATTGGCCATAAATCATTCTATCAATCCAGATCGATGCATGGTTACACCCCTCCCTAAAATGTGAGTGTTTTAAACATACCGTTTATACGATGGACAAAGGAAGAGTGGAGGATGCTGCTAAACAAGATACAAGCGAGATACAAACTTTTTAGAGCCAGGTATCAAGGCCCCAAACATCTCTTTTACTGTGGAATATTCAACTGTTAGTATAAAACCAGTTCTTTCACAGTCTGTTGGAAACACCAAAAAAGCTCCTAAAAAGCATTGGTGAACTGCATAATAATGTTCTCAGAAGTGTTAAGATACAGTGTAGTGTGGCTGAAAGCTAAACTCTGCAGTGTGTTAGTAGAGTAAAAAAACGCCTGCAGCATTTCTGTCTTCAAGCACTATGAAACAACTGGATCTTTCCTCTGCTGCCTCCTGCCCTCTAACTGCCTGCATGCTTGCTCTCGTGTTGACTCAGGATTAACACATAAATGACCGTCTAAATGAGCTGTAATAGTGGAATAATCTCTGTGGCCTATTAGAGTAACACAGCAAGAAGACAAACACGCACTAAACACACACGGTCGTACACACAGTTACACACACAGCACGCTTTAATTGATTTGCCGGGGTTATTTGCTTTGTTGCACGCTTGTTCAAAAGGAGAGGATGTTTTGTGTGCATGCGACGATGCTAATGGGCCGCTGAGTTCGTGCGTGTCGGTGGATGTTTCGATAATTGTGTAATGATGTGTTTTTGCAGACAGATTGGTATAAAAAATGCTAAATATTAGACTGTGAAGCTATAAAAGTGTCACACAGTAACACTAATGGCTTTAGTCAATAGCATGTTTTGGGAGATTATGTTGATCGCATTCAGGGCTTAAGCTCTCCATAACATAAAGCTTTGAAGATTAACAGGGCAGCACAACTGCAAGTCATAAATAATAATGTAATAGAATGTAGCTGCAAACACAAGCAAGACAAACAAGCAAGGCAGAGTTTTGAAAAGACAAACAGAGCAATGTTGCAGCTGTTGTAGTGCATCTGTAAAGACAGGAGAATCAACATTTTAGTGTGTTTAAAGCACTCTGAAGACATTTTTTATTTTGGAGGTCTAAAAGGAACCCATAAAGTGTTATTACCTGCTGTGAGCCGCATAAGGCTGAGTATTCAATATTTTGCTTAATGTTTTTGTACCGATAGGGATGGATGATCACAGTACCTGTCAATTTAAGGAGGAAGTCTGAGGCAAAGATGGGAAAAGAAAAGCTCCAGTCGTGAGAGGAGTAAACCAAACTACACCTCTTCTACGCGCTCTTATTTTAGTGTAGAGCATCAGAGTATATTTCTGAACACACCTATAGTCTGCACCGAGTTTGAAAGAGATAACAAGTAAGAGATATAAGAAAAGAAGTAACCACCGTGACGTTTTCTCTGACCTCCATGCTGCTTTTTACCCTTTACTAACCTGTTCACTGGTCTGTTGGTGACATTGAACGTGACACACACACAAAAAAAAACTAACACATACAGAAAGGCGTGCTTATCTGCTGCAGAGCTGTGTATACAGCTCTGGACTACTGGCGGTGTGAAAGGAGTATATAGACTATTTTTAGCAGGTTTACCCATGTTTAAAAAAACCTGCATACACATGCTAATTCTGGTCAAGAAGAGGTATCAGATACTTCTGGGTAATTCCACTCAGTTTTGAACCTTGCTAAGCAAAAAAAAGACTATTGGAGAACAGCAAATGTGACTGTGTTTTCATGTCCACTAACTGCCACCCGGCAGTTAGTGGAGGGTAGGTACATTTACCATTAACAAAAAAGCCAACAAGCCGTATAAAGCAGATTATGGTATGTCAAGAGGCACTCAGCTGGACCCGCTCAGCTCTGGCACTGTTTTAGACTCTATCCATGTTGTCCTGATAATCAGCAAGATTTAATCAGCCACTGTGTAAACCCCAAAGTTATTTTCTTATTTCCCATATGCTTTCTACCTTTCTCAGATTTCACTCAACGCACCACCACAAGTAGACACGTTTCCTTTTCCTTACAAGTTCAAAAAAGCACTCAGTGAACTATTTGTCTAATCAAACACACAAAGCCAGCAAGAACATGTACAGTTTGATCTGTTATATAAACGTGATCCTGGTTGAGAGAGTCTTTTCGATGCTCTAAACTTAGTCGATGCAGTGAGCAGGAAACCGAGTGAGTCCAATTTGTTCCTAGCTCGATGTTGTGAGGCTGGGGACTCAGTTTCTCAGTTTTTCATGCCCTGAGATATGATACCATGTCAGAAATAGCAACCACAATCCCTTCTCTGCCTGACACATAGCCTTGTCTAGAGGAAAAATGCTACTTTACATGCCTCACACACACACACACACACACACACACACACACACACACACACACACACACACACACCTGTAGGGTCTTCCAAAAACAAATAGCCCATGGGTGAATTTTTCAGTGTTTTAGTCATGCACAACTGTGGTTGAAATCTTTTTCCTAAATGCATCATTTAAACTGGCTGTCTGGGGAATGCATTTATGCAAAATAATGGTTATACCTTTAGGACGCTGTCAGTTTTGGCTCATTAATTAAGACACTAGTCATATGCAAAGTCAAATGATCATGTTGCTCAGATGTTAATCATCATGGCGACTGAGTACAAGCCACAAATCTGCAGCTGCTCAGAGAACTATCTCACAAAATAATGACTTCATTTATTACCGAGCGATGTTCTTGTGGAACGGTGCTCTTCCTGCTCTGCGTTAATTGAATGTACCAATAATGGATTTACAGCAACGTCAAAATGCGACTCCCGCTCTCTGAGCCGTCCGTCTCAGGCACTGTCGTGTTCACCTAAATCAAGTCAAATCGAGTGTCGGATGCTGTTTTTTGGTTAGACGGTGATGAGAGATGAGAGAGAGGGAACAAAGACAGAGGCGAGTAAAGTCAAACTAATGATGGAGCATAAAGCAGGCCATCTATGTTTGATGAATGTTAGCTGAGAGACGGGAAAGTGAGATGAAACAAAGATGAAAAGGAGGGAGTCTGAAGAGCGCAGTTAGACAGAGAGAATGGCATGATTAAGCAGCTAAGATAACCACATAGACACACAGGAGCAGAGAGTTCAGACAAACAAGAGTGTTGGGCCTCTGCTGGCTTGTGGATTCCCCACACCATTTGATGTTTGCCACTAGTCATGAAACATGTAAACATCTGCTTTTTATTCAACTCACACTCTATTTTCACTATTTTCTGACAATTTAAAGACTTACTTATTCATTTAATTTGGAAACAGTCAACAGATCAATTGATAATACACATCATACTGTGTATAGTTGCAGCTCTACTACATCATGCAGCTAATTAAGTTGACATCCAAATTTTGCACTCATATGAGATTGTTGTGCATCTCCTTCCAAAACTGTGGGCATTAATCTGCTGCTGTAAGAGCCTAAACTCTTTTGGGAAAGTTTTTAAAAAATATATTTTTGGAATCCCTGGTTGCAGGGATTTGCTCCCATTTAGCTACTAGAGCATTAGTGAGGTCTAAAACTGACATTGGGTGAGAAAGCCAAGCTGAAACATCAGTATATTTCACCTGAGATCATCATCAAAGAAAATGTGAATTAAAGTGTGTTTCCATCCACTGCTGATATGCATATATTGGGAGTTCAATACATTAATACACACTGCAGAAGAGGAGGGTGCAGTGAAGTTAAAGTAAAACCTTAAATGCTGAGAACCATGCAAAAGATATGTTATCAGCTGTGTGATGGCTCCAGCCTGCCTATAGAAGACTTGCTCCTAATGCTGAATTTGAAGGTTTAATTTTGTGCTGATGCTGCTCTCCATTTTGAATCCACCATCTGCAACCTGAACGTCTGTAATCTTCCTCAGTAACTATTACACAGCTCGTTCAGCAGCGCATCTTGCCTGGTGTGAAGGTTTGCTAGATGCCGTCTCCACAGTCATTAGTGCTTCAGTACAGGCGCTAATGGATTGGCTAGCCTGCTGCGTCTCTGCAGGCCTGGTTAAAAGCTTCTGCAGCTTTTAATGTCCTCCAACTTTTTGATTTCATTCTCACCTCTCTCTCTCCACTTCTTTTCCTTCTAATGTAGATGGCTTATCATCTTCTCTCTCATCCCCTCAGTAATTTAACATTCAGCCTCCTCCATCTCCTTGTTTTCTCTCCCGTCCGTCATCTTATAGCCGGATTGATCGCTGAGGGTGTGCAAGATGCAGTGCAAGCTGTCTGCTGTCTCCACTCACTCACACAGAGATGAATGTTAATCAATGCGATGCGCTGTGGAGGAAACGCATCAAAACCTACCGCGTCATCCTCATTCAGGTTGTGTATCATCGTTGTTCAATACACACCTGAACATGCACATTCAGTGATTCTATAGCTGCTACTGACAGACAGCAACAATGTAGTGCCACGCCTACTTGTTGGTTGGAATGAGTTTGCTGCTTTCATCACACACCCGAGGCTATTATCATGTCATCTACATTTAAGAAGTGTCATAATTTTAATCAACACATCAGTGTTGCTCATGCAGAGACTGCCTTGGGACTTCTCACAGTTGATAGATTATAGGAAACTCAAGCATATAAGATTTCAACGTGCAGCCTTTTCCAATGCAAGAAATAATGGCATTCAACATAAAATGTTTTTTTACAACGGTCAATACAATGTTTTCTAACTGTCTTTTGCGGATGTGGTGCTTGTTTTGGTGGCAGCTCCATAATGCTCTACAGATGGCTCTAGATTGCGACCATTTTGCGCGATAAGATTTTTCATTGATGTGATTTCTTCATGCAGACTGAAGTCTTTTACATTGACAAAGTGACAGCTGACTCAAAAATGGGTCTGACACCAGTCCTTGCAGTTGTCATACTCACACATCTGAAGTAATTATTATATGGCTAATGCGAGCAGAACCCTACAACTTCATTTATACCTGCTGCCTTATGTTCAGCACACAGCCCCTCCTCCTCACCAGAGCAGCAGCCTGTCTGTGGCCTGTTTATGGCACGGCAGCCTTCAGTGTTAAGATATTACTCTTGACATGTAACCAATGAGATGTGCTGTGGGCGGGACACTGAGCCAGGCCACAGATTGCTGACTGACTGCAAACAGACAGAGGCGGCTACATCAGAGACAAAGTAGCATTTTTTTTCAATTAAATTAAATTATCATACGCTACCTATTGGATACTGAAAATAATGATTTAAGTAATATTAACGACAAAAAGGGTGCAAAGAAAACATGCTGGTGTGACAAACTGAGAAAACTGGTAGCACCACTGGAAAATTTAGACTAGTGCCCTGCATTAACTCTCTCATTTTACAACAAGTTGGTCTAAGTGTGGCATGACAGCCATCATTTTGGCATATGGAAAGACACATGTTGAATGCTGCTCGCAGTGACATCTAGCTGTACCAACAAGCCCTCTAACATGACGAACAAACATGCTCGCAAGAGTGTGGACAGTCATGAGTAGAAATAAAAGAACAAAATATTTATTTTTTTAAACATCAATATTTGACACTGTTTCTGTGCTTCCTGCCATTTCTGCTGAAACGTCAAGCAAACTCGGTAACTCGAGTATCATGGAAATTTACCAATTTTCCACGCATAAATACAACTTTAAAGGGCTGTGACTGTGCTTGTAACTCACAAATACACTAAATATGATATTTCTGAGGAGCATGCTAAGGCAGCATGTGTCTTGGTGGTCCACTTGTGTTTGGATTTGGAAATGCATGCTACTACCAGATGTAAATAGGCTCACTGAGGCTACAACAAATGCAACACTTTTTGTTAGAGCTATTATTACATGGAAATGCTTTTCATTAAAAAAAAAAAAAAAAAAAAAAAATCTGCTCTGTCATTCTTCTGGGCCTCAAATATGATGTGACCCCATTTTTTCAGTCATAATAAAACAATCCAATATTCTGGACAGCACAGTAAATAGATGAGAGTTTTCAGTTTGGTCCTTGCTTGCAGCTGTTTTACCAGTGTACAAGTTTATTTTATAGGGTATTAAAACAAGTGGCAACAAATGGAGCCTAGACGCTAAGCTATGAGTCTCAAAATTTACAGTATGCCTTTAGGGCAGAATTTGCAATTTGTAGTTTATTGCCTGAAACAAACAAAACCCATATATGGTCCTTTAAATCTGTGAAAGACAATTTAATAATCTCTTTCAATCATCATGCTCCCTTTTCTGTTTTCATCGTCTCTCTTTCTCCCTTTATGTCTGGCTCATTTTTGCATCTATCTACTCTGCCTCTTCCTCTTTGCTTCTTCAGGGGTTTGATCCATTATAGATCAGTGATAAAATGGTGATTCCCCAGTCCCAATACAAGTCCAAGTCTCACCTGCTCTTCTCTAAGTATCAGCCTGAAGAAGATCAATCTCCATAAGTCAGTCAAACAACCCTCCAGGGTACCTTTCTGTGGAGCAGCTCCACCAAAGACACTTAGAGCTTGCAGACATTTCAGTCTGCCCGTCTCTGTCGCATTTAGCAGCTCTCATTTGTCTGAATCTGTCTTCCCTCGCAGGCGAAGACAATATTTTCACCCAGTGTGAATTTATTGAAGAGCTGCTTTTTTTTATTCTATCTTTAATCATAGCAAAGGTGACAGCATGAATGTCATCACACAGCGGGAACAAAAGATGCCCTGACTGCTGCAGTATGGCCCAGGTCATTAATGGATGCTAATATAATCTCAAAGTAGAGGACACAAAGTGAAACCGCAGAGAAATGAGTCGCTGTCGTGTTTGATGCAGACACCTTTCAGCTTCATTACCTGCCGCTATTACAACTCGTGCCCGTGTGGATCAGTGCTCATGTCTCAGGGCCATCATTAATATCACACAGGTTTTACAAAGGTATTAAGAGATTAGTGTGGCAGAATACATCACATTTTACAAGAGCTTGTGGAAAATGGATTGATTTTTTTCCACTTTCATTTATCCTTTCATGCTCCTCCTCCAACCATAGTCATTAGGATGAATTCCTGGGTGACTAAAATAAGAACCTGAACACCGATCAGAAATTGTAATCTCAGATTATCCTTTATCTTTTTTTTTGTTAAATGTAAACATTTGCTGATTTTCTGTGGTATATTGTATGTTATATATTGCATAAAGTTGGTGAAGATTCTGAAGTGCTATATCGTAGGCAACTGGACCTACATACATTTCTTGAAGACGTTTCACCTTTCATTGGAGCAGTTTCTTCACTTCTAAAAACATATTTTTCAGTTCTTCAGTTTATTTCAGTTCTTTTTTAGAACTGAACAAGCTGCCTGGACAAGAGGTGAAATGTCTTCAAGAAACTTAAGCAAGTCCTTTTGCCTGCGATATAGCTCTTAGAAATATAAATTGCATCTTTAGGTTGTTTTCTCGAAACTGAAATATTTTGTATATTAAATACATATTACATGAATAACTCAGTGTTTCCCATAGATAGAATCTGTGTTTTTATCTTGTGGTTTTTTTTTTTTATAACTCTGTGTCACCTCTCTAAATTTGGATGTATTTGAGGGTCCATGAACACAGCACAGGCTGATCTAGTCATGAGTACATTTTTCATCAGCAGCAGTTTGATGAGCCTGAGTCTCGGGGTGGGTAGTTGATCAGATCGTTGGATGACAGAAGCAGTTGCTGCCTGGGCAAGTAATAGCGAATTTTTAGACCAAAATCAATTAATGGTTAAGTTTCACTTTAACTGCGCCTGGCATTCTGCTGCTCCATCTGTACCCAGAGTACGCTCTGGGCTCCAAGAATATGGCAAATGAATAACCAAATGGTTTATATATACCAATAGCACTCCTATTTAATAGTCTGTCTCAAAAAACACAAAATGAATATGTTGCAGTAGATTTTTGATTTCTGATTTTTTAATCATGGTGGGTCGCCACAAATAGATTTATCTTTGGTAAAACCCTGAAATTAGTTCTGAAAAAAAATCATTTGTTTTAGTTCTGCTCCACCAAAGTGTTGTCCAGTAGAAAAACAGCAGTAATCTGATCATCTTGGATGTCTGTCTCATGAGGCAGAAGTGTCACTGTGAGAGTACCCTGTGCTGTGTGTGAATTTTTACTGAAATGAATTTATGGGTCTGGTTATGGTGACAACAATCAATAAGTGAATGGGGTCAAAGACAGTCTAAAAGCTTTTCCCTTAATGACGATGACATGCAGGCCTACATCGTTTTGTTTGGGCAAATCACCTCTAATGTTTCCCGAAATATTGTTTGAAATGGGGATGGGTGCGTCCAGGAAGTCTGGAAAGTTTACAATAGCCAAAGCACATTGATTGGAACAATAGGGCTGATCCAAACCATCAAAGTTGCGGGAAGCACCAAAATAATGAGCTGAGAGATGCTGTAATGCTCCATAGACCTGAGAGTTGGGTGAAAATTCTCTGTGGGTTTATTTAAGCTGCTTTAAGTTTTGTTTTTATGTCTAATTAAGGAGTTATGATAATAGGGTGAACTCCAAATTTGCGTCAAACCTGCTTGATCAAATGACTGCTTAAGTTTCTTTTTGGTGTTGTAGTGATCAGTGATATCCAGATGTCTGAAGTGATGACAACCAGTGTGATTACCAAAGACTTTTATGTACATAACTTTGACTTAATCGTCCATTTTGTTTTATCTGGCAAATATTTAAAACATTTGCAAATAGAGCAAGGCAGGTTCTTGACCCAGATCTGATGAGAGAGAAATGTGATGATCATTAGTCCACACCGTGGAAGACATTGCTTCAGGAAAGCATTTTAATGAGGGTTGTCGGGGTATCACAGGTATAAAACAGACCGCTTATGATGCAAACAGATACTGATGTGCACTGCTAGATTCACATTACATATAATGTGAGAGACAGTAAGACCTAATGGGGCACTCAGGAGTCAGATGTAATGCAGCATAGAGGACAAGACGTGACATCAAGCAAATACAGCAGTGAGACTAATGCAGCGTTGCATCATCATATCAGAAGGACAGGATGAGTCACGACACAGCTGGGGGTCAGCAGACTGGAAGAAGACAAAACGGGAAACTCAGGCATTGCTTTCCACTTTACTTAGTTATTAGCATTAGATATATACAGTGTATTTGTACAGATGCAGCGCCTAGAATTTCCTCTTCCAGTCAAAGGATTTTGGGCTGCCGAGCGACTATCAGCTAGTTTCCGGCCAGATGATGCATTCACAATCATATTGTCTGTATTTTTTATTTGCTATTTTCAGTGTTTAATAGGGGTGTCTGGAAGTTGTAGTTCGGTCGATTTCTTGGTTGAGGTCATAAGCTTTTATTTTGAAAAGAAAGTAGTGCAAGTGTATAAGACAGACACAACCTTCCTGCTGGAGACTAAAGTAACATTTTGACAACTGGCAACTTTGGTACACTATTTTCTTCATAAAAAAAGAATATTTCAAACACTTCTGTATTATACTCTTATATTATATACTATATTATATTGAACAAACACTTAACCAAAAGGCAACAGGTCACAACAGGCTATGAAAGTAGAGTGTTTCTTGTACTATGAAATTAAAAATACCAAAATACATGCAAATCATTTTTAAAAGAAACGTATGCATAAAGAGGAGTGCTTGAATTAGTTCCACTTTGGCTATGTTTAAACATTCAAAGTAGCCAAATATTAATCAGTCTGATGATGGGCACATGCGGGTGATGCCACAGAATGTGTGTTAGCATCTTGGGTGTTTTTTCATTCACATCGCTTAGGGTGAAGCAACGCTGACACATTGTCCTCATCTCATACAGAACTATCTCCCCGATGCTGTAATTGACCGGGAACCCGCAGGTTCTCTACCAGCAGCATTTCATTTGCACTCGATGTGGTGTGACTGAGTCGCACACCAATCAGCTTGCTGTGCTAACTTCAGAACATGTTGCCGATGGCAAACCAAAATAGCATCGAGATCAGAACTGACAGGAAGAAATACCTGGAGAAAACCAACCCACTCCTTCTACTGGTGATCCCGAGCAGCCTTTCCTTTAAATTCTTTGTTTGATCTTGAATCTTTTCATTGTGTTAAATTATTTACACTTCTCAAACTTTTATGCTATATGCTGACACACTTTCTATATACATGCCATCTAAACTTAGAGAGAGTTTTCCCAGTAAACACCTTTATTTCACCTCAGGGCAGCAGAGAACAGAGCTGTGACCTGTCAAGGTGGCACGCAAAGTCCCATATGGACTCTTGTCAGTTTGAAAGTCCCAGTGTCCCTTGTGCTGCGCCCCTCTGGGATTACCTGCAATTCACTGGATGTACTGAAGCTTCCTGGAAACTGTCAGAGTCCAGAACTGGTGACAACCACCCCCGACCTTTGCACAAAAATACACAGTTTACTCACCTGTTGTCTGACATTTAAAACTCCATTTTAAGTCATAATTATTCAGACTTGATGTCCATAAAATATTAAGCCATTTCTCTATATTCTCTTGCTTTCATTCATCCCATGATGCTTCAGTTTAGCATACATAAACAGCTCTTCTCCTGACAACAGCTTCACTGTTTGCACAAATTGTTGAAAATATTTTGCAGAAAATGAGTCCCACGTGGGATTATTTTGAGTTAAATGGTGTGAATTCAGATGAGCCTGCTGGTGCATTTCATTTTTGGCAGCCTGAGTAGTAGAAGTGGAGAATATGTTGGAGGAAACCATTGAGATCTTTTGAAAGATTTAGCTTTTTTTAGAGCTCATCTGTTGGGTCAGACATATCGCGTACTGTCTGTGCAGTACTGGGTTTTGTCTGTGCACCATATTCTAATAACATGCATGCATCCTTATCAAGCATCATGCACATTTGAGGCTATCTACACCTTCAAAGTCAAAACACAAACAAACCACAGAGCTTATGAATTATCCTCTCAATGTGAAAACAGAGGGCAAAAACAGCAGACACAGGTGTCTACAACTGATACATAAACAGCAATACTCTAATACTCACAGCTGATTAAGATGGCTTTATTAACTGTCATGCCCGTTTTGATGATGGCCGTGATATTTAAAGAATTATATATTTGTCAAGTTAATAATACACATATGTTGATATCATGTAAATAATCCAGCGCCTTTTCAGCCATTTTTGTTTCCCTCCCTCAAAATTTCAACCCCCTGCTTCCCCCCTCCAGCAACAAACACACTCACCTGAGGTGACATCTTGAAACACTAACTAGCTAGACACTATCGCAATGTGTTGCTACTGCTGCCGTGCAAATGTCTGTCAGAGAGATGACCGACAAGAGTGGGGCACTCTACCCTAAAATAAATTAGCTTGCCAGTGCGGGAGTTTTTGGAATTCCGTTAAAAAGACAGGATGTTTGTAGACACCTCAGTCTGCACAAAGTGCCTATGAATAGTGAATGCAAAAGGGACCAATACCACCAGCATTTTCTCCGACCTTTGCCTCCGTCATCCTGCAGATACTGTCACAGTAGAGACAACAATACTCCTTTTCCAACAAAATTAGTGTGCGTACGCAGGTTTTTTGGGTAAACGCACTGAAAATAGGCTATAGATTAATTTTCCATTGCCAGTAGACCGGAGCTGTGTACACCACTCTGCAGCAGGTGGGTATGCCTTTCTATGCGTGGGTTGTTTTTGTTGGTTGTGTTTTTATGTATGTATTATGTTCTATGTCACTGGCAGGCTGGAAAACAGGTAGAAAGCCATATGAACGGAGATCTGTGAAAACTTTAAGGTGGTTACTTGCATTGAAATTTGCATCTCGCCAGTAAGGGGGCTAAAATTAGCAGGTTCACCCAAGTGTTGTGTTTCATCAGTGCCGATCGGAGCTGATAAATACTGAGTGAGTGGGTGTTTTTTGTGCAGTGTAAAGGGAGCTTAAGTTGCAGTTAGTTTTCTATCCCTGAAACAGGCAATGTTGCATTAAGGTCTTTGTTGTGTGTTGTTATAGCTTAGTTATCATGTTGGGCTTGATCGTATTATCTCTCTCCTTGTTATTTGAGAGACAGCCAAGGATTCAGATCAGGTCACAGAATAAAAGCTCTCTCTCCATCTCTGTACAATCATATTTTGGGTGTAAAATGCACATCAAACAAAATTAAAGATGGATTTGACTGATAGCGTTATTATTATTTTCCAAATTTTCTATAAATATGGAGATGATACCATTATCTTGAATTCTATTTGCCACATACTCATGTGGTGAAAATATGATATCGTGCCCACTCTAATTCTGTTTTTTGTAACTGACTCAGGCTTGTTGAACTTATTGATGAGGCAAAGTGTGTTGCTGGTTGCAGGAGAATTAGTGCTACAAGCAACAATACAGTCTGCCCAGTAGTCTGCCTCATACTCAAATCCCTCTGCCAGATCCCACTCCTAAGTTAGCTCTGACTCCAATCAATACTGTGCTCATTTTATGAATCCAACAGTTGATACTAAACCCTTTAAAGTGGAAGAATACAGTGAGGGAATTCTCTTAAGGGACAGCCAGAGGGGTACAGGAGCTCACTGTTCAACAGAATCTCCTTAGGTATCTACAATAGTTGGAGCCTTGGGGATTAGGTAAACACAATACATATTTTTTGACAGTTTCTTTGCTTAACAGAAAAGGTAAAAAAGAATACACAAGTTTGCTCAAGTGATAGAAAGGAGGAGGAAGTGGCAAAAAGAGAACGTCTTGAGAGAGCAGAAGTAGATAAAGTGGTTTTCAGAATGACTAATTTCCCTCATGAAATCTATCCGGTAAGACCTCCCGGAAAAGAGACTTTATTGCACGGTGTGTTATCATTACACACTCACTATAGATAGCCCTGGAATCCCTTATAGACTGTGCTAGCCTACTTTCATGAGATTGGAGATTTGAGCGGATTCTGCCCGTCCCCTGATGGTCTGACCTCTGACCTTCTTGTTTATACCAGTGAAGGACATGTCTGACTTCCTCTCTGGATCACAGTTTTTGGCGGTGTGAGTGTGACCTTGAAGCGTGGCAGTGTTTTTTTGGCCCCAAGCTGAGGTAAACCTGCATTATAGATTAGCTCAGGGAAGAAAAAAACACCATGGTTTGTGGATTTACCCTTTTGCAGTTTCCACTAGTAATCCTGACCACATTTCCTATCTGCCCATGCTTTGTCCTTGAATGTATAGTGGTGTATGTGTGTTTAAGTATATGTGTTTTTGTCTGCTCTGGATTCCAGAAGGACAGGAATCCAAGCGCTCCCCCAGTGAGTTCAGAGTAGTTCCCCCAGTTATTCTCTCCTCTTCACAGCACTTAACGATCAATTCCTCCACACAGCCGGACTCCCCGCCTTAGCCGCATCGTCCCAACAGACTGACTGTCACAAGGAAGAGGTGGGGGAAATTAGACAGCAGAGACAGGGAAACAAAGAGATCCGTGTAAACAAAGAGAGCGAAAAAGAGTTTGAGGGGTGGAAGTCAGAAAATTGACACGACACAAATCAATGCAATTAAATACAAATGGGAAAAATCAGTAATGTCATTAATTGATGTGCTGGAAAGGGAGATGAATTGAAAGATTGAATGATAAACATCAGTTTGCTGGATACAAAGACAGTTTGATCCAGAGCGATTGTTGAAATACAAAACAGTTTTCATCTTCTGTCACGACTTTCTGTCACTCAGTGTTTATTGTTTGAACTCTAATTAGTTTGAGCAACAAAAAAAAAAGTGCCGATCAAAGTTGAGGTGACAAAAATGAATGTTAATGATTCGACGACTTCTACTTCTAGTTTGTGCTCATCACCTCAACTCTTTCCAATTGAGATGTATAGAGGGTTTTATTGTTAGTGAGGAAGTCTGTTTCTGAAATGCCAGATAAATTTCCTTGTTTTTTTAATGATTACATTTCTTAAGAATGCATTAAGCATGTGTCAACATGTTTCTTTTGTTTGTTTTTTTCCTTTTTTCGTATAAAGCAGGAACTATTGTTTGGCTGAAATGGCACTGTAAAGGAATATTGTGACGGGACTGGAATATATTAAGCATGTCTGCTCAGCCTGTGATTTCCACAACAGCGCAGTGTCTCATATTGGCGGCTTTAAATGTACCAAAAGCCGTGGTGATTTCTTTGGCCTTGTCTCAATCAGTCAACAATAGCTGCCCAAATGGAGTTCCTCCTATTGGCACACTGTGGTGATGTCAGCGTAAATGTGTTGACATGTTTGAAATATTCCCTCTGATGTATTGTTAACCAACTGTTGTGTAGCAAATGTGACATACCATTGTTTTTTTGGGGTTTTTTTTAATCCACCAATCCCTCTTCAGTCTCTTAATTCACAGAAAAACCAAAACGGCACCAAACTCAGGACCTGCAGATTTTTGGAGGTTTTTCTATATTTGGTCTTGAAATGGTAATATTGGCCATCTTGCAAAGAGCTATCTTAGTGTAGTTTGCCTCCCAGCGTGTCTCATGCGAGTAGAAAGTTTTGGTTTTGATTGGTTTTTGGTTGCCTGTTCATGTTGAATGTCTTGATGAGCGCAGTGGCACTGAGAACATTATATTCAGAACAGTTTAAATTATATATTTTATTTTCCAGATGTTACAAGATAGTGTCACAGATACTGTGATGCAAAAAAATGTCAAGAATTTAGTGTTTTTTAAGATGAAGTTAAAGATGTGTAAGGTTTTGGACTTAAGTTTTGAAATTTTGGACACGTGGTCAGACAAAATAACGAAACTGTGAAGAACATTTAATATCTTCTGAGCTTTAATAGATTCATCTGAAAAACAAAAAAGATGAGGGGAAAACTCTGTTCCATTGATTATGAGAGGATTAAGCAAAAGTATCAGGCAACTTCGGAGCATTTACAGAGACCTTACAGAGTCTAAATGCCGCTGGTGCTCCACAACATACAGAACACACAGCACAAACACACAGCATAGACACCAAACCCTCCTATCGACTGCATCCCTCTGTCACACACACACACACACACACACACACACACACACACACACACCTTGCCCCTGACACACACTCATTCTCCCCATCCGTCCTCCCACACCTTAATGAGGAAGCTCATTATGGACAAACAAGCGGCCGCTCTTCTGAATAAGCAACGAGGACAGCTCTGCTGTTCAGCTGAGCATGGAGCCGCCGGCTGAATATTTTATTGATTCAGCGAGTCCAGCTGTTGATCTGTCTTGTGTACCCGTGTCATTAATATAGTGTGTGCAGAACAAAGCCCTGTGTCCTGTGACTTCATCAGGTTGCTGTAATTGTTAAGCGGCGGCTTTAACGTGCTGCTTGGGGGTCAAGGTCGTGTGTTTACTTTTGAAGTTTATGATGTCTGCCGTGCAGGTGTGTGGGATGCTGTTGTCTTAGCTCTCGCTCTGCATATTATCTGTGTGCATCAAGACTAAATGCTCACAGACATGGACAGAGCCCTTGACTATACTCTGTGTACATGTCTTATGTGTTTGCGCACATTTTCTGAAAGCTTATGGATACAGATGAAACGGAGCAGTAACACTGGAAATTTTGGGGGCAGTGTAGCGCACTTCAAGCGAGAGGTGACAGTCATTTTTGTGTCTGCTTTTCCATTTTCTGTAGCAATTAGTCAATTAATCAGTTCGTCATTCAGCAGAAAACCAACCGCATTTTGATAATTAAATGAATGTTTGAGTTGTTTTTGAAGCAAAAATACCAAACATTTAAGTGTCCTAAATTGGAGTATTGACTGTTTTTTGTCTTGTACAAACAGTAAATTGGATATCTTTTGACTGTTGCATGCATATGTTGAGCACATACTTTGGATTACAGTGTTTTAGCAGCAATCTGTCAGTGCCCACATACTGTAGAGAAGCATGTGGAACAGTTATTTCCAGAGGGTTCAGTGATGCTTTAGAGGTCAGTGCCCTCATGTACTTTTCCTATTCCCAACACTCTTTTTCAGTCATATGACCATCCTTTGGTCCTCACTTCTCAGCAGGGTTGAGTTCATATTAACTTCACATGTTGCTGATCCCATGTGACACTCTCTATGTACATTATGACACATTTTATATGCACATGGCCTCTGTCTGCCTGTGGGAGTTGGAAATATTAGAAATGCAAAACTTTACAGAACACATTCTGCACACACAAGCAAACACACATCAATATACATTAACATTTGAAACCTCAAAAGATTGGTTTGATTTCTCTGTGAAACATGCCATTTCCCCATATTACTGAAAGAAATCAAGCCAATATGCTCAGGTTTCAAAGATGGGACTCTTTTATCTTCTTTTATCTTATTTAATCTCACGCCCCTGCTTTCCACTCAAAAGATTCCACTCTAAAGTTATTAGGGAAGAAATGGTTCTTTATTGATTTTAAAATTTCATCGACTCATCATAGTTTTTTGCTGTGATGATTTCAAAGTGAATGCTGCATTATATATATTTTACTTTTCATCAACAGTCCCAAGAGCCAAGATGCTTTTAAAAACATACAGAACCTCAGGGTGCAAAATGCAATCTGAGAGTGAGTACAGTGAGTCTTAATTTGTGTTTTTTTTAAGTAAAAATACTTGTTTCCTCATAAAAGTTTTCGGTATAAAGCACATCTCAGTGAATTTGACAAGCAACAACAGTTCCTACTTTCCTTTGGGGACCATTAACATGCATGTGAGTGAGCATGACCTGAAAGTAATTACTTAAGCTCATATCCATGTTGTCGCAGTTCCGCTGGTGAGCTGTTTATACACAAGCTTCTCAGGCTGAGGTGTGCTGAAGCAGAGGTCTAGCTAGCTAATGAAGTTTCCCCCTCTAATATAATTAATTACAGCACTTATCTGACCAGACAAAACCCAGCTCGATGGATTATATTAGGATGCAACATCTTGGCCCTGGATGGCCGACTGGGAAATGGATCATGATTATCTCGTGGTTAGAACAACAGAGACACACACAGGCCCATCGCCTCGTATCAGATCAATTAGCAATAATGCTTTCTCCCCTGCATTACTGCATATGATGATGGCAGCACCATGAAGCCTGCACAAAAAAGGCCATATGTAGTCTGCTTTTTTTAGATTTATTTAGATCTCACCTCTCACCTGAGATTGTTTATTAAAATTGAATAGATTCAGCGCATTAGTGGTGATACCCAGCCCGAGTCCTTACAAATCAAATCAAAGCTGTAGATTTGTCTTTAATGGTAAAGGACAACCAGTCGGTTGTGAAAAATGTTAACGGTGCTGGTATGAATCCATGCACATCAGATAATTATGAAAATTAACTGTAAAAAAGAAATCAAAGTTAATTAGTATGTGATTCCTAAACTCTCACATTGGCATAGTTTTCTGCTGGTCTACTTCAGAAGTATAAATGAGTTCCTTAAATTCAGTTATGGTTTAATTTTCTGAGTGTCACCTCAAGATTTTCACTGGCCCCCTCTGGCCACTTCTGTGAAAAATTTCTTAGGATGCTGTTGCTGAAAAAACACAGATAGTGAAACTTTGCACCGTAATAATCATCTAACTTACCATTTAGATTTGTAAGGTGAATTCCATGTTTTGTTCTGTTTTTGTGCAACATTTATACAGACCATGAGTGACAGCTCAGAGTCAGTTTTACATTTGTTTCCCCCTCGATCCTTGTCTGTGTATGCTAATGAAGTGAAGTCATACAGCTTTGGGATAAAGCGCATGTTTTTTGCTCAAGTCAAAAAAGTAATGTGTAGTCGAGCTGCTGCCAGCAATTTTTGTGTCGTTTCGCATCTGTACATTGTCTCCTGTATGCAGTGGTTCCACCTGTAACATTCACTTTCTCCTTAAAGCAGTTCTGCTCTATCAGTATTTTAGTCACATCCTGCTGCTTACACATCCCTTGACAGTTACAGTAGTTGGTTGAAACCATGTAGCATATAGACTCTGCAACACCCGGCAGCTCTGACATGACAGCTTATGTGCTGCATTATTTCGAGGTTTAATATTTCCAACAGTATACGACTTAGCAACCAACAGCAGCTTTTCACGGTGGCAACCAGAGCCTGTCTGTGAAAACGCAATACCATCCTTTTTTTCCCTTGGGGGGGGAGAGGCGCCAGCATCTTTATCTCCCACTGGCTGACACTCTCCATATTCAGTCACTAAATTACTTCCTCTGCCTCTGTGATGGAGAAGTAAAAGAAAACGATAAGTCTGAAGGCGTGAATATGGAATTTATATACTGTATAAATGGCAGTTTCTTATGGGATCCTTTTAACCCGGGCCTTCTGACAGACTGGAGAAATGACTCTTTAGAGTCCTGCGAGGGCCGATAGGAGGAGAGGGATGTGCTCAGGAGAGGAATGAAAGAGAGAGCAGATTATACCAACTGTTTTCATCATCTGTAACTTTGTCATACAGCTCATTTTAACCTCAGTGTTTCGGTTCAACAAGTATGGCATATTGACAGGGGATTCAAGATCAGTAGACAAAATATTCCCAACAGCACATCATTCAGTCGTAGCTAGGGCTAGTAAGTAAGTCTATATTGAGACAGGAAGGGTAGTTTTTGAGAAATATGGAGCACAGGAATATTTGTCTCCTGTAAACATCTTTCTGCCACTGTGGAATGTGAAATTCTCTCTCTTAGTACACAGTAAACACAATTCACATAGAGCAGCACCATAAAATAAAGCCTCCTAAACAGTGTTGACAAAAACTGACCATACAACATATTGCAGAAACAGTGCATTAGACTGCTCTAGTTTTAGCTCTGTGTACCTTATAAAATGGCAACAGAGTACATACATAATTAAATCCCAAAACATTAAAAAGATTTTTTTCTAATTGGCATTTTCCTTGACAGAGGTGAAAGGGTTCACCAGTGTTTGACCTTCTCTCTGTGCAAGGCTCACTACAATAACAGCATCTACTGCCACATATTGTTTTTTGCCGTATGAATCCTGAAATTTTGACGGGATATTCGGGATATAAGGTATCTGACAGTATAACATCTCCATCCAAATCATTTCTGTCCACAACCCGACTAAATATCTGCTTTCACTCACCTCCGCAGCAGCTGCTGCTCTCATTCATCAATCTGATCCGTTCTGATGGGATTAACAGATTCATTTTCAATTAAAGATTTAAACTCCACAAGCTGCTTCTAAGAAAAAAATGCCATCAATGCCATAAGAACTACTGCACAGTATTTCCTGTTTTAAAGTCAATTTTTAACTTTAACTTTTTAAATGATTTTTAACTTTAGTTTTCTTAATTTAACTGTTGGAATTTAGCTGTCCTCGTTCAGTAGAGAGATTGATTTGAGATCTTATATCAGAAATGAGTGTTTTTTCCGGCTCTTGCTCTTGGCGTAACTCATCATGAAGTGAGCATTAACGGATGTTAAATTCAAAGATAAAGATAAAAGAGTCAGTCTTACATTGTTTTCTTCTGCTGTGTGAGTTGGCTTCAGATTTGCATACTCTATGCTGTTTGGTTACTTTCAGTCATCACACATGGAGACATAATTTCTCTTCGACTTCCCACACACACAAACACCACAAAGCCTTGAAAACAATGCCATTTCAGAAAATTGGGCTGATAAACAACAAGTCACAGCGTCATATTTCTCTGTTATATTCTTTCTCACATTCATTTTCAGACCACTGCTCAGTGATTTTGGTTTCATGGCTTGTTGCATCTTTGGGTCGTTGCAGCTCAATTTAAGTCATCCATCTGTATGCATTGAAAAAATGTATTTTCCTTCTGTGCACGCCCAAAAGCACCCCTGAAAGGCTGCACTGTGTGACTTAACACATTGTGATCTCATTTGTATGCATATCTATTTTTTTGTCTTCATACAAAATGAATTGAGCTAATCACTACAACAAAAATCACTGGCTAACTTCTGGTTGAAAAACTTTTTCCAGACGCATCAGATTAAGTGAAATCTTTTTTGTGACTGTGTTCACATATCAACAACCCAGTTGGGTTAGTGAAATATGAGCAGGGTGTTTCAGAGAGCAGCTTTTTTGTCAAACTGTGTTGTTTTATCTTGCAAGAGATATTTTGTCTGCTGCAGCTATGTATTTCATCAAAAGAACAGCAGAATCCAATCTTTTGTGTGAGTATTTAGTATTAAAAAGAAGCAGCTTTTTTCACTTTGTGTCTTTTCTGCCTTTGTCTCCATGTTTCATAAAACATTTTCGGTTTGTTTGTGGCCTGCAGAGCTGAGATGACTTTGCTGTAAAACATTTTGATTAAGTCTGTATTAGTCATCAACACACATCCCAATCCAGTAAAACCGTCAATCTTTTCAATGGTTATTTTTTAGATATGGTTTACTTAGCTCATAACCACAAAAACAGTACTTTATTAAGACATGTTTTAGAAATGGTATCATTCATTTTTAAATGATAAACCATCTTTGCAGTTGTCTCTCTCTTGGCTGTGTATTTGCAGAAGATGGCATGGTCAGAGACAGATCTGTCAGTGTCAAAGCGAGCCTCCGAGATGCATTTGCACACATTTATAGATCTGCGAGTGCTAGACTGTGTAATGTAAGGATGAAAATCATTGAAGTGGTTGGCAGGCACCCAGAAAGATCGAAAGTGTATCTCTTGGTCCATCTGATCAAGAAAAGCTGCCAAATCTCTACTGCTTATGTTTGCAGATGATGTAAACAAACGCAGAGTCTTGTTACTGCAAAGATGACAGGGGATATCACATAAACTCATTTTCACATTCAAACCCCACATTCACTGAAACTAAGACACTCAGCTTGACCTCCAGAGCAGGCGGTAATGAGGAACAGCTGTCTCGTTGTTCCTCAGTTCTCCAGCCGTCTGTCTGGGCTAATACTGCTGCTGGTCGCCACTTTCCCGCAGTGGCATATAGGTGCGAAGTGTGGCACACTGTGGGCTTGTGTCCTCATCCTCTCACTTAAATATTAGCCAATGTGGCCTGACAGGCTCCAGCATATCTTAAATGCAACAGAGTAGGAGGAGCAAGCTTAAAGTCTACCTCCAGACACGTGTAAAATGTGTAGAAATACTCTGCTATGATTAATATCTAGTTTAAGATGGTTTTTCCACATGCAAAGTTAAAAAAAAAAAAGAACTCTGAAAAAGGTCTGAAAGTAGTCTTTCTCTCTCATTGAGAAATTCTGGATCTGGCTTCAGTCCCCGCCAAACTCTGCTGCTTTCAATAGGTTTTACTTTCTGCTGTCTTCAAAGTAAAAGCAAAGTGTGAGATATGTTTTGCTTTGTTAGACTGGTGCCAGGTTGACTGGTGACAGAGCACTGCGCATCACAATGGCTAGTGTTTGACTTTGAGAAAACATCGCAGATTCAGCCGTGCATGGTTGAGCCTCAGTCAGACCCAGACTCAGATCAGATGGAGTTTCTTGTGCACCAAAATTAGCAGCATTGCATTGCTGCTTTTTAGTTTGTGGTTGCAAGTTGTATTTCTGCCTCATCACATTTAAAGTTCACTGTTACTTCTGTCTATATTCTGCTGTTATTCTTTAGCTTTTCTTCATAGAAAGAGTTTTTCTTGATACAAATCAAGGATTTAAGGATTTATGCTGTGCAGAGTATAAGCTCTTTGATGTAAATTTGGGATTATATATACATAAACCTGACCAGATAAATACCATAGGGAAGTACCTTTTACTGAGCCAGACATACCCCGGCTTCATGAAGGTCAGTGGTTGGAGATACAGGCCCCATGTTTTTTGGTCTGTACTGTAATAAACCAAAGCCTCGTCCTTCACCCCCCCCCCCCCCCCCCCCCAACCAATGTCACTTTACTCCCACTACTATTGCATGACCTATTGGAGGTGTTTATGTGTGTAGCTTTATGTTTATCTATGGGGACAAGGCATCATGGGAGCAAGGCATGCTTCCCCTTTTTGCCTCATTTGAGCAGTTAAACCCCATCGACACTGATGTAAACCTCCTCTTCACCTCACATATGGCTCAGTGCTTATTTGCTAACATCACTCTCCAACACTTGTGGGAATAGCCAGTGTCGCCACACTTGGCACTGACACTGGATATACAAACAAACTTATGCCAACAAAAGTAATCTCGCTTCATTTTCCTTCAATTAAACTCAATTACCTCCTGCAGAGACCCACTCCAGGTTTGTTTGGTGTGTGTGTGTGTGTGTGTGTGTGTGTGTGTGTGTGTGTGTACACATTTCTGTGCAGCTCCTCGGCATGTGAGAGTCAATCTGAGATGATGTTTGATAATGCTCTGATTAATATTGCATGGCTCATCTCACTTGACTATTAATGTATTCCTGCTCGCTTGTATGGTATCTCTGTGGTCCATCTCTCAGGTGGTTCTGCTTGTTATGCTGGTCCCGTGTGTGTTTGTGTGTGTGCGTGCGTGTGTGTGTGTAGAGCCCACACACAGCAGATAAGAACTCATTCTTGGGCCCTCTGTGAGTGGCAGTTAGGAGACAGGAGAGGGATAAAAGAAAACGACGGGCCACCCTCATCCTTCTTATCAGACACTGAAAAAGAGGCAGCTTGATAAAGTAGACACAATGGTGCAGGTAGAGACAAAGTCAGTTATAGTTTATCCAAAATTTGTTTCTTTGCATTGTTATAAAACTCGCATACTTTAAACGCTAAGTAAATTTTTGATGCTTCTGTTGCAGCTTGTACATTTATTACTGTGTTTAGAAAAGAATAAACACAAACATAGTTACATAATGTGCTTTCTTTGTTGTTATTAGTGGCATGATGCATCAAAAACTAGAACAGATGCCCAGTTTACAGATAGAAGTGTGTTTAAAAGCTTTATTAAAATCATCTGTAACCAGTTTTACCAATTTAACCCTTTATAAATGGAAAACCCACAGATGGCCGCGCAATCAGTGTTTGCATGATCTTGTATTAAAAGCTCTAAAATAAAAAGTATAATAGGCAGAATATTTATTCTTTTTGCAGCAGAAAGCAAAGACATCCGTCTTCCCGGTCATCATGTCATGACCTTACATTATGTTACCGTACATGGTATGCAGACATGGTATTTTGACCAGTAGCTGTGCCGAAATGTCCATATAATGGCAGCAGAAGATCGCTGTTTGCATAATCATGCATTTATCGCTCTAAAATAAAAAACATAATAGCTTGAACATAATTTTTTTCCAACAGAAAGCGAAGGCGGTTGTATTCCCTGTCATGTCATCACCTCACATTATCTTTCCTTACATGCCATGCAGATGTGGTATTTCGCCAGCATACAGCAATTCCTCAAGAATTCCCCCGTAATGACCACGAGAGATTGTTGTTTGCGTTATTCTGTATATATCAATTTAAACTGAAAACCATAATAGCTAGAACATTCATCCTGTTTGCAGTTGTACGTTCATTGTGACGTCTTTGCGCTGTTACGTGGTGCAAAACCACCCAAAAACACGAGGTGGTGCCAGAGGAATAAATGATGAAAATATATCTGTTTCAGTACTTTTATCAATTATTATGGTTTGGCAACTTACATAAAATTTTAGCTTTGGTTTTGCAGACTTTAGGGATAAGAAGCATTTGAATATAGTCCAAAAAATGACATTACAATTAACAAAAATACCAATGCAGGGACTGCCCGACCATTTTTATTGAGTTCAAAGGGTTAATCATCATCAGTGTTACGCAAATTACTGCATGGCTGTAATCTAAAATTGCAAAAGAAAACATGATTTTCAAGCAGATGTTTCAGTTACTGACATGCAGTGATGAGATTATTCTAATGTTACATGCAGTCACACCTACATTGGTGGTTACAGAAGCAGTTGTTATCCTCTAGCCGCAAAACAAAGAAGCTGTTGTTCAGCTGGAAACAGTTGTGTCTTAATTATGTTGTTTCTGCTGGAAGTGATGGGTGCAGTTCTGCCACATCTTTGCGTAATGCAAAGCCAGCAGTCTGCATGAAAGCACATCAGTCCGGAGGGAACTGTTCTGTCTTGACACCCCCTGTGGAGCAGCCGGGGATGAGTGGAGGGAGAACAGAAGCACTGAGATAGACAGAATCACACACAGAGATGGACATAGGCCAGACACCCCTCACGGCTGTTTGGGTTCGCTGCCATTCACATGGATGTCATAGACCACTGACCCACACGTTGGATTAGATCACAGAGTTTGAAAAGTTTTGTTTGCTATTTTATATACTGCATATGTAGTTTGTAAAACTAAAGTTGAAACATAATTCTTAATTTTAGAACCCTCCACTCATTTATTCATTAGTTCATCTAAGCTGACCTCTTGGCTGCTTTTCACACATCAGTGGCAGATTTAACAAAGAGCAGAGGATTGTTTGATAGTGTGAACGGAGGGTTTTATTTAGGTATGTCCTGAGACAATCTGCAGAATTTTAATTTGAACCAATCCAGGCATTTTTTAAGTATTGTGTCAGGCTGCAACCCAATTGCCAGAAAGAATGTTGGCATTGAATATTTCGGCAAATATCTTGTGTTACATTTGGACGTTATGGTGGAGCGAATAAGTTTGGTTGGTTAGGTTTGGATACAAAAAGCACTTGGTTGTAGTTAGGAAAGATCATATTTTGCCTAAAATACCCGGTTAGGGGGGCACAATCCCAGTGGGAAAAGAAGCGATGTCTTTGTATGAAACAAAAACTTCTCGGGCCTGCAGCCGCAGCAATGTTTTGGCAAAACCACCAACTTTGGGGCCACTATCCCGACCTTAAATGCACTGATGTCTTAAGAAAAAACACACCAGTTTTTGGGTCACTCTCCTTGTACAAAAAAAGTTTCAATAAAATACAACTGCTTTTTGTACTTAGAAAGCTGCTGTGAACAATGACTCTCAAAATCAAGTGTCATATTTTTGTTTGTCTCTAACTGTAGTCTGCTGCTTGGCAGGCATTTTGCCTAGGTGATATGCCATTGCACTTCCCCTCGGCCTCAATATGACAACTTCAGCCTAAATATTATTTCACTTTAAAATGTTGATACAATACAAATAAAGCGTTCAAATTGAATGAATTTGTGGTCTGCAGAAACATGCAATTCCAACATTATTTCTATCAACTGGACAACAGGCCGAACCATTTATCATGTCACTGTTTGCACTGCATGATTCTGAATGTGTGTGTGAGAGTGTTTGAGTTGGAGTATCGTGCCTTTGAAACGGTCCAAACTCTAATTCTTACTTATTTTCTATCAAATGAAACAAAATTCAATATTTTTACAATGAATTCAGTATTTCCTTTCCCCCTAATCTGAACTGGAGTTGTTTTATTCGAAATAATACGTTTTGTCTGATGTCCAGCTGCTCCCGAGCTTCTCCGGTGTGACACTGTCGTCTCCCACTGTTGAGGGCACGACTGTAAGCAGACGTGTAGATGGCCCCGGATATATTGCCTCTGGAATGATTTCTTTTTCTCTGTATAAGCTACAATTCTTTGGTGGTAGATGCCATGATAAATATGATTGCTATATTTGACTCGGCCAGATTGAGTTTCTGTCAGGAATGGAAATGTCCAGTGCTCAAAATCACAATATTTTCTAGGGCTGTCTAGAACACCATTTTTTAGGTATCGTAGCATTGGTAGCCCTCTGGAAGGAGTTGGTTTAACTAAAGGCAATCATTTTTAAGGATTCTGTTTTTCTGAATCTGTTTTCTGTTTGTTTTGGGGTTTTACAGAATTGTTGTTTGTATCATTATTTATTTGGCGTGTTTTATGCATGTTTGTAATCCCGAATTGTCTGGTTGAACAAAGTCCTTACTCTGCATTTTTTTCGACATAATAACAGCTTGTGGCAATTTTTGGGTTTGGGTTGAGTTGAGTACTTGAATGAAATGAGTATCCAGTACAGATAATGTACTTTTTGTTCAATGTCTTAGTTTTGTGATCCAAAATTATTTGGACCTCAATTCTGAGATTGTTCTTTAAGTACCTTTCTTATAGATAATGTGTGTTGCAACTCCTGATCGCACCATATCAGGTTTAAAATAATGACTTCTGGTTGTGTTCATCCATCTATCTGGCAGGTGACATCTTGCAGTGCATCAGTGTATTCAATATTTAACATGTATTCAACATTTTGTAGCTGCAGGGTGATATACTGTATTTTTCCTTTTCTGTAGTTGTTAAGAATGATGTAAAGTGACATCTGGTGAAAGCTGGCAGTGTGTATCCAGCTTTTATTTTGCAATCCATGAGTGCAGATTCTCTAAGCCACTTTTGTCCATGTCACGAGTCAAAGATCTCATTTCATTTATACTGAAAGGTTTCATTTCTTAATGCAAATTAAAAAAAAATCAGTTCAAGGCAACAAAGCCTTCATCTTTCCACCGCTACACCGCAACCTATCTCCACAAGAGAATCATTTCTGTCATTGGGCGTTTTCTCTCCCTCGTGTCCTCCCTCCTTTTCCCTGCAAACTGTTTGATCAGTTTGATCTGTTCAAACAGAATACTGCCCTCTGTGTTTTCCTGGCAAACTTTCCACTCCACAGGTGGCATATCTCAGTGTACTTTTCATTTATTTTTAATGGCAGCCCCCTCCTTCAGGCAGTGGACTCATGAGTCCTCTTCCTCTTGCACAGCCCAGGCTGTTGTTGCACTCTCGTCCTCTGAGGGTTTCCCCGATGGCGAGGGTAAACGGCTTGAAGTCGAGGTCATCCTTTCGTTAAGCGTGATTCTCTGACTGCTTAAGCTGCCGTCACTGCGCTGAGGGCAGGATGTCTCATGAGCTGAGAGCCCTGTGTCTCCGCAGCAGCAGGGCTCTTCACTCAACTAATGCCTAATGGATATGGGAGTTCCACAGTGAGGCAGGGAGAGCGCTAACATTTCAACCCGCCGTGATATAGCAGAGAGATGTGACTAAGACCTACCTATAAATAGATTAGAACTATATCTCACCAAGATGAACATTATTGTCTCACAAAGACAAAATCAGCACAATAAAACACAAACAACAAAACATGGATATAACTAATGGTATAAAACACTAAAAGTGCAAGAAAAAAATGCTTGAGATTCTGCACAGTATTAACAAATTGCTGTAAAACTTATGTCTGAGAAGAAACCTTGTACCGTGACTAGAGCTTATTAGTTATCCACTATTAAATGAATTGGCATCTAATTTGATAATCAGTTTATCAGCTTGAATATATTTTTTAAAGGAAAAAAAAGTCAAAACTGTGATTCCAGCTTCTGAAATGTGAACATTTCACCCTTTTCTGACATTTGATAGAGCAAACAACTAATCAACTGATTAGTGAGTGATGAGTTAATAATAAACTTAATTGACAATGAATAAAATAATAATAGATATCATGGTCCTAAAAAGATTAATCCTACCATCGTTTGGGATCCCCTTTGATGCTTTCTAGTAACAGAAGCAAATAAAGGTTTTCACTTATTCAGTGAAATATCTCAACATCTACTGGGTCGATTGGCACAACATTTTTAAATTGATTCAGTTCAGCATTTGTTGTTTTGAGCAAAACATCTTGACAACAATTTGATGGATAGCAATGAAATTTTATACAGACATGCCACCATCAGGATGAATTGTAGTAACTTTGGAGATTTTTATGTGTTGCCATCATCTTGTCCAAAAATAAGGTTTTTCGGTTTACCTGCAAATCTAATGATAAATGCAGTGCTGATAAGTAAATGTTAGCATAGTAACAAGCTTAACTAAGACGATGATCATGATAAACGCAATACCTGCTAAACATAGGCATGCTAGCCATCTTTTTTTAGTTTTTACTAAGCACCTGTCACTAAATATCTATACACTATCTATAATTGTTACATACAGTAATGTAAATTCAGCGTGTCTACATAGCAAATCTTTCTTTTTTTACTGTTTACAGTCATCACTTAGGCACTATATCAGTATATTCTAAACTGTGCAACCGCTATAGTTACTTTGTTCACTAATGCTTTCTTACTATTTACTAATGATACTGATCTTTGTTTTTTTACCTATGGGTAGTTATTATATTGCTTCTTTTTTTTTTTTTTTTTTACCGATGCTTCTTGTTTGCACTCTCCTTTTTGCTGCTGCAATAATGCAAATGTCCCTGCTGTGGCACTGATCAAGCATTATCTTCTCTGAAGACTTTTATGAATGCAAGAACACATTTGAAATTCATTTCAAATGAAAAAGTCAGCTGTATTTGTAGTACCACAGAGAAATTGCTTTCTGACCACCAGATTGTTTGTGACATCTCAGATTTATGTAGAACACAACTGAGACTAAATGAGTCCATAATCACCGAATGAAACACTGGAAACAAATGTCTCCTGTCCTCATTAGCTGTGTTTGATAAGCTTCTGTCTGTGACACTGACCCACAGGCACAGAGGTCTGCCTTTTCTCCATACAATATGCAGCCCCAGTGGAAAAAGCCAACTGGTACAGCTGCCTCCAATACATGGACTCTACATAAAGTCAATACTTTAACCACACACACACACCCACACACAAAGCCACCTCTGTCCACTGCTTTCTCTCTGCCAGCACTGGGTCCCCAGAGGGAAGCTGGGAGATTTGGTGACCATAAAGATGTCATACACACATGCTTGCACATGCACATACTAATGTCATGGTAGTAGTAGTAGCGCAGTAGCTTTTTAGCTCACTAACTGACACACACACACACACACACACACAATGGGAAACCAGCATGTCTCCCAGCTGTTAAGCACTCGTATCTGTGCTTATGTGTGTGTGTGTGTGTGTGTTTGCAGTCAGAGGTACAGAGGTAGAGCCGTGTGAGGTTGAGACAGTTTCCTTTGCTGTGCAGCCCGGTCCACAGCCTGCTGCTGCACACTCGCCTGCCTGCCACAAAATGAGCATTTTCCTCAGGAAGAGGCCGTGGCTTTATGAGCATGCTGCTGAGCGCTTGGACCTGCCAATTAGGCCGAGTCTCTCCAAACTCTCCACTCTGTAGCACCACTGTTATTACACCCCTTAGGATTCACAGCAAGTCCTTTTCCATTCACACGAACGTGCATTTGCTGTAGCTTGCATCCCAACGGGGTGCAAGCGTGTGGTTTAAAAACGGATAATAAGCAATTGAGAGAGCTGTAAGTCAGGTAACAGGAGTATAAGTATGCATCAGACCTTAGAGAGAAAATTCTGTCTTGTGTAATGTCCATATGGCAAGGAATTTATCTTTAAGTAAAGACTATTTCTCATGTAAAGCTCACTGGCCTTTTCTTGTTGTGGTCCAATATTTCACTTTAATAGAGCAATAAATCCAAAGATTTGGTGTTGAACAACATAAGTAGCCATTGTAAACTGTCTTTAAACCTTTTAAAAAAAAAAACACTGAAATGTGCCATTTTTCCATAGATAGCCAACTTAACTGTTCTCAACCTTTCTGCCAATGTTTGGTCAGCTAATGAGCCAAAAAATCCAAATGACAAGCCAATTGATCATTGGATGAAACCCCCTTTTTTGGATGGGTCTCATTCAACAACTTGGCTCAGAATGGTGATTTGTGTTTGTTTTTTTCGCAGATAAAGATTTTACACTAAATTATGTAAGCTACGACCAAGCACTCATCAGCTGCCCACAAAAGCTCTAATGGCTCTCCAACAAGTTTTTCTTTTTATATCCAAGCATCACGTCATTTGAATAATTTAGAAATCTCCAGAGGCTGTCGGCCAGTTTTTAAAAAGCAGAGTCACGTTTCATAACAGTCCTAAAGCTCTTTAATTGTTGGGCTCTCTTTTAACTCTATCAAAGTTATTCAGATGAGCTTTTAATAGGAGCACTTGGGTGTATTATCTGAACAAAACCTCTGTGCTTTGCTCTCTTAATAAAGTGGCTTATGGCTTGGAGAAATTGAACAGTAGGGAGAATGGTCTCATGAATGAATTAGTCGTCTGCAACAGATTACTGCAGCAATAAAATAGCATGTTTCTCATTTCGACCTTAGCAACCATGGAAAAGCCCTGTTGTCACCTTCAGAGCCCGAGGGGGGTATATCCCGAGCTGGGTCTAATCTGCTGTGTTGCATTTAATCCTTCACTGGTGTTTTGCACGAAATATAGTTGGAGTGTGACATTGCAAACTTATGAAAAATTTGTTTTACATGTTTGTTTTTTTTTTCCTTGCTGTATAGACTGACTTTAATCATATGTAAAACCGCAAACCAAAAGAGGTCTTTGTTAGGTTTTGGCTATTGTAAAAGTTTCCAAACTGGTTTGATAATAACAGCCAGACTGATCAGACCGGGACACCAAATTTTATGCACTTGACTCAGCCGCTGCTCCTTACTGGAACGTAATTATATCCTGTCCTAACATTTAACGAGTGTCCAATTGTTATCACGTTGAACATCGGAGCTCTCAGTCCACATTTATCAAATTAAATCTGCGCCTCAGTTACGACGTGTAAACAAACCCCATGTAAGATGTGCATTCCAGATCCGACCTTATATGTAACATTAAGGGCTTAAAAGATGGGTGAGTAGCCTACTAAGTATCTTCCTACATTTGTAGCATTACTTTTCAGGACAAAAAACACACATTGTATACTGTAATATTTACTGGAAGTCACATACAATATAGCCAACAGCATGGAGCCTAGCTTGTTATTACCCATGGTCATTTATCTTAAACCTCCCTGGTAATCTCCCTTAACCCACCTGCCACTAATGTTGATTTTTTTCTGTAATGAAATTGGAGGTATTGTGTAAATTATTCCTCAATTAAACTACATGAATCACCCATTCTTTATATATTGTGGTAATTCAAAAGCGAGCGATAGGTAGCCTATAAATAGAAACAGGGTATCCGTGAAAAGTGCAGCTCTAAACAGCGAACTGCCGTCACCCTCAGCCAGTTAGGTTTTAATTTTCTTGAGAGACTGACTCCAGGTCTCCTCTCTTCACCCCCACAAACCACATGAACCATGTCTAATGTCGTCACCCAAATAAACATATGAACGTTCCAGTAAACAATCACGGCATGCACAACCTCGCCCCACCCACCTCGGTTGAAATTCGATTAAAAGCATGAAGCACGATCGGGACTATTGGCGTCACACTATGTAAAGCAAGTTAGTAAGTAGGCCTGTGCAAACAAGGGCCAACTTTAGTGTTTGTAGCTTTGGAGTGGAGGAGTTTAAGGGTAAAACCTTGAAGAGCGGAGGGCCACAAAGGTAGAGAGGTTCATTCTTGCCTTTTATGTTTCAAGAACATGAAAAGTACCAGGATTTTTGGCTCTTGGTGTCCATGGTAACACAAGCATTCAGAATGGAAGTTACATAAGCAACTTTTGAGCAGCATAATTGCTTTAAAAGTGGTTCCTCTAGCTAAATAACAACCCTATACCCGATACTCATCATGTGTGATCGTGGGTGAGATATGGTCTAATTAGTGTGTTTCTGAAGGTCTGTTTTTGTTTGTTTCTGCTATTGCAGTCTAAATAAAACCATCCATCTTTCCCTTTTACGAGTTATTTCCAACAGCCTCGCCACTATAAAGCGTCACCAGCTCTCAACTGTCTCCCATTAAAGCACAAACTCTAAACCATGTGAGGGGCCTGCCTGGAGCACTTGGCGGTGCACTGTATGTTTCTCTAAGGAACACAAATGTCACCAAGCAAGAAAAACAGCCGTCATCTCTATCCCCCTTTTGCTCATTCTCGATGACTTTTCCAATACTTTGTGAGGTCCAGGAAGCCATGAATGAACAATAAGGAAAGCAAGTATTACATGCAACAGCCCAGAGCCTAAACATGTAGGGCAGTGTGCTTCCACATGTCTGGTCCTGTCACGTCCGTCCTGCCTTGCGCTTGTTTGACAAATCCCATTTCCTGGACTGGGTGGGCCCTGTCTGATCAGGATGCATCGTCTTCCACTATCAGAAGGGTGTTAAACAAACAAAACCCACCAACTGCTTTTATCTTTTCTGGTGGGGAGAAGGAAAGAAGACAGAGGGAGAGAGAGGATGAGGAAATGTAATTGAAGCGGCTTGTAGCCCAGCGATGTGGAAACTCTATATTATTGCTTTTATGTTTCCTTCCATCTGCTGTTCCTCCTATGGCACTTCTGCCGTTTCCTCAAGCACACGCCAACCCCTCCCATCCTCATCCTACCCCCCTTCCTCTCAGGTACATTTAGGCTAATGTACCATTTAATGAAATAGAGTAAAAAAACACCATGCATTGTCATCATGTCCTTGACTGTAGCAGCTATGTAAGCCATTGAAACGCTCCATCAGTAGTCGAGGAAGAAATCCTCTGTAAAACAATTGGCCTGAAACATCTACCGATGGTGCAAATGTTCACCTTTGATTCAAGACAACGTGCTAACCAAATTGAAGCTTTATGTACATATATATATATATATATATATATAAATACAAAAGATTGCACGCCTCCTTTCTGTTTCTGCAGGACTTGCTGTGTGCTCCCCTGGGACAGGAGTAAACACATTATTGTAATAGCTCTTCCTGCCTTTCAGCCTTGTTTGTGCTCTTTCAAACATTAAACAAATTACCCTGTTATTCCACAAAGGTAAAGCTTGTAACAGATGCTTTTCAGAAGGCAGAATCAGCTGTCATAGAGACTTAATGTGTTTGATAGAGGGAGCTGGAGCTGCTGGGGCACAGGAGGACTTTTATGGTTAAAGAAGAATGTGATGCAGTAAGAAACTTCAGGAAAAGTGCATGAAAACCACCCATTAGTACCCGCTTAGTTAAAATGTTACACCTGAAAAAGCACTGCCTAATTATAGAAGCCAAAGTGACATACAGTCATGACTTCTCTTTTTAATTATTTAAAAAAAATTATACCAGAAATGTTACATTTTTTTAGTAGGAACACAATAACTTAAACCAGTTTTGACCTAAAAACGTATTTCTGGCCAGAAGAAGACAATAACCACCATAGTTAACTTCTGTTTCCCACAGAATTTGGGATGTCTGTGCTTCTTTGTATCATTCTGTGTCTCCTTTCCAAATTTGGAGGTTTTTAGGCGTCCGATCAGAGCTGATCAGTTCAGATTGATGGATAAGAGGAGTAGCTGCTGAAGAGGCAAGTGAAATTTAACTTTACCCACACTGTAAAAATAGACAGTTTTTTTAAGCTAACTGAATTTGAGAAGACAAGTTTAAAGAAACTGTCCTTGAACTAAATGATAAAGTTTAATTTAAACTGCATCTGGCATTCTGCTGCTCCATTTGTACCCAGAGTACACTGTGTGCTCCCACAGTGTGTATAACATACATAACTAAATGTTATGTGTATTTCAACAACGCCCCTAAGGAACAGTCCAGCACCAAAAATACAATATCAATACATTGCAATACATGTATGAATGGGCGGAAACCCCGAGGAGGAAATTTGGTCCTCTTGTGGCAAGCAAAGCGCACGAAACAATGACGCAATATTTATACTTAACTCTAACTCCACCATATTAAGATATCACTGTGAAACAAAGTAATATAGATTTTTATGGTTCAACTTGTAGCTCACATCAAATGGAAGACACAAGTTCTGACCGAATTAGGAAAAATATACACTAAAACCTCTGCTCTTGTCACATACAATATGTAAGGCTCCTTCTTTTATGCCTGTTGCATTATTTATTTCACAGTGACGGGCTGTTTCACAGCAGCAAACTTGGTGCTCTTCACTGTAGGTCAGAAGTCTCATGGGAAATGTGCAATGATCTTTCAAGGTCATGGGACAATTGTGTAGCTGAGATTTTAAAAGCAAAACCAAAAGGATTGCCCTAATTACACCCAGTTGGTGAGCTTTACAGAGCTTTTTGGCCTCTTTGAGCTTATTTTTATGATTTCACAGCATACTTAACGCATGAAAAACAGTCTAACCATTCTCATTGGCCGTGCTTGCAGCAGCATGCAGCTATTTCAGCTACAAAGCTATGATATAACCCAAGTCCCCTAATGGTAATCTACAAATAAAACTCTTCTTACTTGGATTTAGGCTCACACGATACTATTAGCAGCTCTTGCTTTGTGCATACAGTCACATTTTTGCAGGATTGCATCAAGTTAGGCTTAAATTTCCAATCAAGACTCTACTGAGAACTACTTCCAGTACCTTGTTGAACCCTCCATGGTCTTCTGTGGTTTCCTTCATCCCCTCTTGTTCCACTCTTGTTTTAGCAGTGGTTTTAGAGCATTCTCTTAGTGTGTCTGGGCCCCCTCTTTGTGCTTGGCTAACAGCAGTTGAGGTTGTCAAATATGCCCACTGGTGTCATGACAGTGGCCTCATAGCCAGATTACATCATCCTGAGTGCTTTGAGAGGCGACCCTTTCCTGCAGCAACGATATGCATGTTGAATTGAGGTTGTAGATAAGACCCAAGCTACAGTGTGTGCAGAAACACACACATTTATGCATGTGTATATTGTGTGCAGAGAAATTCATTTGAAAGGACCTGCTCCGATGTATAGACAAAAAGTATGATTGTGCTTGTGACGTTGGTGCTTTCTCAAGAGACTGAATGAAATTACTGGTAATAGCCTTGGATTCAAGTTGCCTCTAATCCAGGGAAACAACTTGATTTACTAGGGGGCCACTTTTGCAAATTGACAAGGGGCAAGGTGCCAGTTGCATAGCTCCACATGTTTCCAGGATTTGAGGGCATTTCTAAGATTTTAGGACATTTCAAGGATTTCAGGGCACTTTTCAGATTTGAGGATGTTTCTAGGAATTTCAGGACATTACTAGGATTTAAGGACATGCCTAGAATTTTAGGACATTTCCGGATTTAAGGATGTTTTTTTAGGATATGAGGATGTTTCTAGGATTTTAGTACATATCTCAGATTATGTTTTTTTGGATTTTAGGACACTAGGGTCACTTTTTTTTTTTTTTTATAAACAAGCTCTATTTTGATGCTGTTTTGTGCACTCTGGCACCTTACGTTTACCAAAAGTACAAATTCAATTCATTTTTTCTGTGACTCAGAAAATGGTTGGGAGGGGCACCTGGCACCCTATCTGGAGCCAGATTTGGCTCGCAAGTTTAGTATCACTGCTCTAACCCCCCATAGAGGAAGGAACTCTTGCAGGATTCTTCCACGTCCTCCAGATTCAGGGTTATTGAGAGTGTCCCTGTCTCTTCCAGTATAAGCTCAGGGGTGTGTGTTTGTGCAGTGCATGCACATATGTGTTTGTACATGCCTCTCTCCAAGCTTTTTCTGTGTGCATCTGTGTACTTATTTTCATGACAACTTCGGTGCTCGTGTATGAACTGTGTATATGTAGCTGTCCTGTCTACTCCAGCTTGTTGTGATTTGGGCTACTGTCTCAGACAGGTCAACATCGTCCTCAGAGGGACAAGCTGTCACATCAATAACAAAACCAGCTGTAAAACCGAATTGCAGGGTGCGTGAGAGCAACCCACCAGATGAAATCTCTGACACCAGTAACACCATTAGGGTGACGGAGTTGAAGCGCAGGATATTGCCTTGACATTGTTCCGTGTCCGTGTGTGCGTTTGATTTATTATTTGAGATTTTGAGAAAGATTCTGAGTGACATGCTCTGATAGAGGTGAGCAGCTGTGGTTAGTAAAATGGCATCAAGTGGACATCAGGAGGGCATGCTTGGATTCCTTTGTACCAATATGTACGTCACCATCCTTACATGCACAAACACGACAAAACAAAACATAAAATTATGTCTATTCATGAGATTGCTTTCTAACCAATGCAAGGAAGAAGGGAAATAAGGCTGGGTCCTTTTCTTGTGGTGGCCCTGCTGCACATTGTCTTACATTATTAAGATGTCTACATCTCTATGTCGCTCTTAAATGGTACAGAGCACTAGCATGAGGTTTTGAAAATAGCCCTAAAGAGCAATAGTGATTCCATAGCCTTTCTCATGCCCTTTAAGAGCACTGGCTTTATGGAAAAGAGCGTGGCTTAGCAATAAAATTAGACAGGTGAGATGTGTGCGGCGCCTTCCCAGCACTTTGCGATATCTGACAACTTAATGGATTTCCCTAGTTTGAAAGCCCTGTTTAAAATCCCTTCTGCGTTATTGTTGGAGAGAAGGCAAAGCCGCCAACTGGGCTTTAAACCTGCCTTTCTGTGCACATTTCTGTCAAGATGCAAAACTCCCAGAATTCTTCATGAGAAAAGAGGTATTTCTCACTTTTTGGATGCGACCAGGCTAAAGGGATAAATGAGTACCATTGTGCCACTGAGGGAGAGTTCCCTGCATTTCCAAACTACGAGAGGAGAGAGAGGATGAGACCAAGCATGACAGTGGGTCCTACAAAGAGACATTCACTCTCATGAGGTCCCACGAGGGAGCAAGCATTCTGAGAAAAATCCAGAGTTCAACTTGCTTCTGACATTTCGATGTCAGTTTTAGAAAAGAACTTTACTTGTTCTACTTGTTTGTCCAGAAAGTGGCAAATTAATAATTGAGCGCTCCTTCTGGGTCCTGACCATCAGGTTGACAGCCACTTCTTCACTGGAAGCATTTTCTGATTTTTGGCCTTGTTATTATTTTATGAGGTGTTAAGTGAAAGGCATCCTGTGGGATTTTAATCATAAAAAAATGAGATGTTTACATTCAGCGTTTCTCACCAAACACAGCGCTGTGTTTTACATCCTTTTAAACTTTTATTGTTGCATTCCTGGCATATGCTTATGTGCATGTAGACATGCACATAAGTTTTTTCACATAAGATGAAAACACTATAGGGACCAGCTATTCAAGTCATTTCTCTGCTGCACCACTAATGGTCCAAAACTCACAGCTGAGGTGCATTTTTGATGGCTATATACAGTAAAGTGGCTTTGAGTCCCAACTTGAAACTTTGCTGTATGTTGTTAAAGCCTTTTTATTATTATTTATAATAAGTTAATGGTGAGTGACAGGAAAAGTGGGGAGAAAAAAACAGGATGAAATGTAACAACGCTTCTCAGCTGGTTTTGACTGTGGGTCTCTGGTGAACCCAGCATTGATAACCTTGTTCAAATGTTCAAAACAACTTACCAACAGGTGTACAATTACCTGCCAAAAGACCTCTTGATCTTTTTTCGATATGCTCTGTCTTCTCAGTAGTGAAGGCAGAGGTAGATGGATATTATTTGACTGTCACATAAGCTCCAAGGGCCCTGACACACATAATAGGCCAAAGGCAAATTTATTGCAGCTTGGCTCCACATTATTAACCGTAGAATCAGGAAAATACCCAAATCGTTCCTCTGCGAGCCATAAGGCAAGTCTCCTCCTCTAGCTGACTTTTGTGCCCCTCTTTTATCGTTTTCTCTGATCCACTAAGGACTCCTCTGTCTGCATCTTTTTTTGGATCCAAAAAAAAAAATTCTCGATGGTGGATCCCCTTTTCTGTATCTGTGCCCCCTCCCCCAGTCTCCCCCATGCTGTCCCTGGTGAGACATGCTGAATGGAGACCCATAATGAGCCTCTGTCTGTTCCAGCTGACACAGTGAGCTGTCTGAGGCTGTGATGTGTCACTCGTGCAGGGCCCCTCTCTCTCTCTCTCCCTCCAGACGTCTGCGTGCACAATAAAGGGATTCCTCCCTAGAAATGCTTCCAAATGCCACGAGGGGATGGAAGAGATTCAGACCTCCTTCAGTGAGGTCCTGTGGCCTAGACTTCTGTTACACACCCCATCAGACATCCACACAACAGTGAAAACTGTTTTTTTTTACTCTCTGGCCCAGCATTCCTCTTCTCTTTGTTTAGAAAACAGACATAATGGGAAAAAAGCATGTTTAACAGTTAAACATCACTCCTGCGGCGGCTGTACGTCACTGCAGGGATTTCATTATGAGCCCTTCACCCTCTTCAAAACAATCACAGCAAACAATTTAGCTTGTTGTGTCTCTGTCACTTTCTGGAGCGGTGCAATGCATTGCTGCAAATTGTTTAATTCAGACCGTTCAGCGCGTGGTCCCTCTAGTGCAAAGTGGAGTTTGTTTTTCATTAGGGTAAGTGAGGCAGTTGGCGAGAACACATGTGTTTGGCAGCAGCAGCAGCAGGGACGACAGCCTGACAGCCTCTGCCCCTGGAAGTGCGTCTGCCTCCACATCTGAGGCAGCATACTGATAAACCTGGCTGTTTTTATCTCAAGTCATCCAGCGCTTGATACTGAGTGATGCTGATGTTCTTAAGGCTCTAAAGGCTGTTTTTGGAAGATCAATAGTTTAAATTCTTCTGTAAGTGGAATAAGTGAGCTGACAAAATTCCATTAACTTTGAGGCTACTTTCACAGGCCCATAGCCATTTCAGCAGCACGTCTTGCAGTCCTATGAAGTCTGCAACAAATGCGAAAGTCTCTACACTGTTAGCTGGACAACATGATTGCTATATGACACATTAATGTCATCCATCATGGTTTTAAACTCACCATTTGTTGAGGTACTGGAAAGAAAAGATAACGATGTGCTGTGTTTTTCTGCAGCAAGATTACTGTGCTTTGCTCTTAGTGCCGGCGTTTGCAGTAAAAGGTGAAGTGTTGTCATGGATACGTGTCACACATGCAGTCCATGGCATTAAGGGATAGTAATGTCAGTATTGAAGCACTTTGTTCGGTTAAAAAGTAGTGCAGTGTTGTGTTACTTCCACCAAATCCATTGATAATTATTGAATTTTCAATATTTTCTTAATAAATTGTTGAAATTTGATCCACAGTCGTGCACATCCAGAAACATTGTAAGGCAGGGGCTGGAAAAGAAGACTAGCAGTCAACCTATGAATAGTCTGCAACATTTAAAACACGTTTTTGTGGGTATTGTATATATTGTGTAATGTATTTGAGAGGACTTTATAATATATTTTTTTCACCTGTAACACCACGTGACTATCATATGATCCAGCATTGGTATTTAAAGATGGCGCTTTTTTTTAATATATCAAACCAAGTCCAATGAAGACTAAAATTTGATCCACCAAATGATGAGACACTTTTTTTCTGGTGATGAACTGTGCTTGAAATACAAAAAGAATTAAGAGAAAAATTTATCGGAAAACAGAATTTCGAAAAACAATTAAACAGAACATGACAACATTTAAAATGTATTTTACAGGGCTCTAAATATGGAAAAAATGCTCGCAGTAATGATTCCTCCTCCAAGATCTTTCAAAATACTGACTCGAGTGTCTAGATCAAGTGTGAAATCACCCTAACTTGCCAACAAGCAATACTTGATTGCCTCCATTTAAGCAGCAAGAGTACAAATTAAGGATCGTATAAAGCTGCTCGCCAGTTTAAGTGTGGATATTTCAGTTTGTGTGGCCATATTTAGAAAACCCTGTAAGACACAGACTCCTGAAAGGCTTTTGCCCAGTTCAGATACCGATAAGTTCTCATCAATCATCCATCGACCCGGAAGATTGTGGTCTTTGTACACTGAAGCACTCTGTACTTGCTGTATGATGCATTATATACTATTTATTGATCCAACACTGAATGAATAGCGTCTCAGGACCCTGACCAGCACAGGATGTATGGAGAATGGATTTTCATGTTTGAATAGCATGTTCTAATGCCTCAGACCTTTTATATTCTTTCTGTTTTGTCCATATAGTAACAGTTGGAGGGTTTGTAGTCGAGTAACAGTAGGCACATTGTTTAAACTTATTCCAAAAGTCCTTCTATGACTCCAATGTTTTTTTTTTGCCATATTTTTTTCTTTAATGTGTTTTTATTTTGGGTGGAGTTTGTGAGCAATTGCCACATGATGCTCATCCCTAGAGATTTGTATCTTTCTGGCATGTCCAGTAGAATTTTTCCATAATTTAGGTTAAAGCATAGGCGTTGTCTTTAGTAAACATAACTAACAACATTTTTCCCTTTTTTAATCTGGCCCCTCCCATCTGAGATTGACAGTCAGACTGTGGTGAAACCCTTTTTTTCTCTCAGACTCAAAACTCAGACAGGAGACAGACACACACACACACACACACATGCTCTTATGGAAATTTGCAAGCAGACATACTGTCACACATGCTTACACACACTCTCACACAGAGAAGTAAAACACCAAAAAGCAAAGCCTTCCACATCCTGTTTAGCGAGCTCCCTTCAAACCATAGCAAGTGTTTGCACTGCGACCACAGAAGCCGTATGAAGCCTCAGATTCCCGCACTTATCTAACCGCGCTCTGCTCGACCTGGCAGCCTGTGTCAGAAAACATTCCCTTGATACGACATCAGCTCTTCTCTGAGCTGTGCTCCACAGCAAACAGGGATCAAATACAGTGTGGCAGAACGGTGTTGCATGCTGTTTCAGCAGCAAAATAGACGTCAAAATGTAAGTCAGGAGAAAAATCTGTGACTATTTTCTTAATTTTGCATTTTAGCATCATTTTGACAATTGATTGACAAACTGGCTGAGACAAATTGTCTTAAAGTTTGGAAAAAAATATAAAATAATTATTGGGTCCCCTATACGTATGAATTACACAAATCCAATACAAATATATGTACATATCTACGAGAAAGTGGTACAAGCCTTCATTGTTTATCTAGTATTAATTAATGACGTTGCTTCAACTGTTATTATATCTATAACTATTTCCTCATATAAACTCCAGGCATTGTCTGACATTGTGTAGATTTGTACAGGATTTAGATTCTAATGAAGTTATTTACATATCTGTTTGTATATGAGGATAGAGATCTAAGCTCAAATGTGGCAACAACAAAATGCCACGTTTTTTCCCGGGTGACATGCTGGCACTGGCAGAGACATTAACCGCCTCATGAGAGAGAATTATTCACCAGCACAGAGCCATACAATGATGGCCACCTAACTTTCAAGCCTCAGCCCAATGCCTGTGCACCCCCTCATCAGCATGCATTATTCTTTTTTTTTTTGGTGTCTGTTCATATTGGCTGACGAGCGCAGTTCAGTTGGCGTAGCCCGGAGCTCAAACCACATCACACATACGGCGCACACATTTTCCTCACTCTCACGCTCTCTCGCTGTCGCACAGGCTGTTAACAGTGTTTTCAGAGTCAGGGAATGTGAAAATATTCAGCGAGAAGCCCGGGGTGGCGGGGTTAAGAGTAAGGAGGGGGCGAGGAGGGTGGGGGCTTGGAAGTGCGATTGCGACGCCACACTGACTGGCTGATGCATCTGGCCATCCTGAAAGGTTAACAGGCAGCAAGCTCCCCTCAGTCCGATGTGACATGACACTGTCTCCACTCTCGTCGCCCAGTTTGATGTGTCGTTCTTTCATGGTTCATGAACTCAAGGCCATGGGAGGGATCTTTCACTTTCTGTCGTGTAGGACATCATATAGAGTGGCAGCACAAAGAGGACCCAATTTATTGTTTCTGGAATTTTTTTACCCCCTTTTGATCCATCACATCCAGACACATTCATGCATGGAGGAGCACACACAAGCAAGCAGCTGTAAACACACATTCATACACATGCATCATACAGTACACTCACACACACAGAGCATAATGTACTTGGTCACCCCCCCTGCGGCAGAGCTGCATTGTCTCCCTTCAGAGAGGACGTTAATAAGAAATGAGTCCTTTTGAAGTTCTGCTGTGGGCTGTCAGATCTGAACTGACATAATCATCCCCAAGAATAACACCTCCTCCCACCTTTTAACATACACTCCCACACATTCAGCCTCCCTCTGTGCATATGGAGCGAGTAAGAAGGCTCTGTACCCATAGGTGTTCTTCTTAACATGTTATCCAAATGGCCTTTATCCAGTTCCTGAAAACACGACAAACCCCCACACTCCTATAATCCTTTGTAGTTTTTCTTTTTCTTTTCCAACGGCATGCACTTTGGCTGTAAAACAAAGGTAGCGACACTTTTTTTTTTTTTTTTTGCATTCCCTGCACCAACTGCGCCCCTCGCCTTGAATGTTTGATGCATGCACACATTTCAGCAGAAAGAGATAAAGACAACACCCTGTTGTTCCAGCTTGGCAGCGTTTACACATTGTTCCAAATTAAACTGGATGTAAACAAAGAATGGAGACTACATAACTCATTTTTATTAACTGTGTTGAGTTTCTTATTCAAATAAATGAATAATCTTTTCATTGATGTGGTTAGAACAGCCTTTTTTGCACACGCTTATTCTTTTCAGGAAGTTTAGGATAGTGTCAAGTTTTCTAAAAACCCCATATCTTGTAATTATAAGACTGTTGTGAATGTTTTCTTTCCCCACTTGGCTGCTTAAATTTGCAGTCTTAATGGGCCCCTTCACACTTCCTGTTCAAGGCGGGAATATTGTGCCCCGATGCCACATCGCTGTTCTTTTCTCACCTTTCAACCATCACAAGGTAGCAAAAGCACTGAACCAATGTCTATGTAAAACAGACAGCTAGGATCACAGGCTAGACAAGTGTGATTTTTTGACAGCATGTAATGCGTGAGATATTCAAAAAGCAGCTAGCAGCAGCGACTAACTCAGAGGAGAACAGCAGCCATAAATGTCTTCAAACTGGTTAAACAATGAAATTCAGGAGCTCCTTACCCTCCAAACAATGGATGAGATGAGCCGCAATATAACAGGCGTGATAAATGACCATCATTGCCATGTTATGTCATTGTTTCTGTTTATAAAGTGCTACTCACACGCATGTTATATGTCACAGAGGCAGATGCTGTTATGTTACACGTCGCACCTGTCACACCTCACGCCTCTTTTGTGTCCATGATGCCGGCATGCTGTCTAAAAGCACACATTGGAGAGGCATGATGCCTCTGTTGTTTGGACATAGTAGCGTCCCTATAGCATTATCTCTGTGTAAAAAAGGGTATTTCCCCATCCCATTCCCCAGTTGTTGTTGATGTGCAGCATGTGTGAAGTTCAGTTTGTCAGCTCAATACCTCTCGTATTGTGGAGTACCCCTCTCAGTCATCCTGTTTCGGTGCCAGTAGAAATCTGGGACCTTTGGCCAACGAAATCTTTGAATGAGTCGGGATAACACTTCACTTTGACACATAATGCAATGTTTTACATTCTGTCAGTGCTTCATTTTTGACCACTCTTTTTAAAAAACATCGGTTCCTACCCAGCTGATAGGTTTAATACTAAAATGCCACCCGAGATGAACATTATAGATTCTCAACTCGCTGAAAATATTTGAGGCTTCAACTATGTAAATCCCAGCAGCAGTACTCCCCCACATCCACACACATCACACATTTGATCCTCTGTAGCATGCTGTGAATCCCCCCTGGTGTGATACAGTAGTTGCTGCCCCTCACTCCTCTTTTTTTTCATTTCTGTGCCTCCACAGTGTGATTAGAGGGTGGGGGTTTCCTGTCAGGTCATAAGTTCAGGCGGTATTTCACTGCCAAACTGCAAATCTAGAACTCTTCTCTTCATACCAAAGGAATTTGATACAATTAGTCAAAGGAATCAATATGTTTTTGTTTTTTTTTTTTCTTTTAAAAAATGGTATTGGTGGCTCAATCACTGTAGTTTTATCGTTTGTTTTTACTGTGTTTGTGGGACTTTGGTGACTAATAACCAGCTCATTTCCAATTTCTCAACATTTATCTATCAACAGCATTGTTTGAGTTCTCAGTATCACAGGGAGGCTTAATTTACTGTAAAGTGAAGTGATCAGTTTGTTCTTGCAGCAGAAACACAATAAGTTTGATTTAATAAGACATAAAATCCATGTTTTTAATTAGAACTTTTGCTCAAATCAGTAAAAATCAATGATACCTATTAGACAAAACCCCTAATTGTGAAGTTGACCTTTATTAAATATACAAATGTCCATAAACACACACAATAACAAATATTTTTGAAAAGTATTTCAGAAATGTTATTTCCATTACAGTCAAAGAATACACTTTCTTGTGCAACTTTCCAGGAACTCAACAACAAAATGAGAATAAAACCTCTAGTCCATTGTCAGAAGGCAGAGAACTGCCTTGAAGACATACATACTTCATGTCTTCATGGTATGTCTCACCACTCCATCACCCTGATAGATGAAGTCAGACTTGGCATCTCCTTTCAACACCCCCCACACCCCCGGCTCATTTCACACTTCCCAACTTCCTCGTCTCTCTGCCAGGCTCGTGTTAGACTGGAGGAGAAGATGCCCCTCCTCCTCCTCCCTCTCCCTCTGCTGTTGCTTTTAGATCCTCTCCCTTTCTTGCTCTGGCTCTCTGGGTTGAATGTGAAGATGTGATGGTACCACCTGTGTCACTGCACTTTTCAATCTGCGAATAATCAGCATGTCTCTGCACGGCAAGAACTAAGACAAAGTCGATGAACTTATCTCTTACTAGATTGCCTCTAACTCTAATGCATGTTACTCTCCACACACTCACTCATCAGTTTAGATGCATGTGTACATCCTATTTGTGCGTATGCATCTTTGTAATACTTATGTACACTAATGCAAACCATGTGAACGAGCCCATCTGTAGGCGCAGATGGAAACGCTTGTTCTCACACATACTGTATGGGCCATACTGCCCACACACACGCATCACAAAAGCCAACTTTTGGACATAAATTATTTTCCTGAGCCTTTTTCTAAGCTTTGTTTGTGAATAAACCACAGAGACATTGCACATTTATGCAGATGTACATTAGTCCTCATAGAGGGCTAACAGAAGTGGGTTTCTCTTGAACATCAGCTCGAGCTATTAGCATAATATCTGTAGGGTTTTATTTTATTTTATTTTATTTGTTTGTTTGTTTTTAATTGTAACTTATTAATTCTTAGTGAGGCCTTTGAAATAATTGAGTCTCAAATAGGGCTTGGTGATATGGACAGAATCAAATATCACAACATGTTAGACCAAATGCCTCAATATCAGTATTATATTTTGTAGTTTTGACCACAGGCGCTTTAGATTTTTGCTAAATAATCATCAGTAATGTGGGTATAATGACTAAGTGGGTAAAGGAAAACAATGGAACACTTAGGTTAATTCAGCCTTTAAAACCTGTGAAAGAAGAAAACCTTTAATACCAGGAAAAGACAACAAAAATCTAAAAAAAAATCTAAGACATGTCTAGTCTCATATGTTTGGTTTTACAGGTCTAACCTACTTGACATCAAATTGTGCAGTATGTAGCCCCCGACCTAAAATGAGTTTGACACGCCTGGTATAGATCCTCTGCTTCCAGGTTGAATATGTGTATGAAGCATCCATGTTTTCACAGACATGGCTGTAAACTGTAAGTGCAGCTTGAGTGGTTTCACCGAGGCATACGACTGTGAGGCAGTAATTTTAGTTTTATCTAAAACTGTGCCATCTGTAATGTGCACATGTAACCCTTTGGTATTACATATGCCATTTACTTCCTCTCTGATGGCTCTTCAGTCTGTGCTCTCTGAGGATGAAACAGCTCCCGGGCAGATAGGATATATAACTCCTACTGACTTCCTGTGCCTCGAGGCTCAATCAAGGCCTGACTGTGAGCCCCTTCTTTATTGTCCTTCTGACTGTGACTGACACTTTCTTCATATTTGTGGACAGCCCCCATGATACAGTTACATCAGGCATTTACAGGGCTTTTTCACATATGCCTTTTGTTTACCGCTGACCCACAGACATCCATGCAGTGATGGTAAATGTAACCTGTGGTTAGTGTCTGTGGTCTATGGATACCCACATCCCCTTCTATGGAGCCAGCCTTGAGTCAGACACATTGTGTTGTCCTGATCCTCTGGTCTCATGAATAATGTAGAGGTGAGGTAAAGATTATTTGTGTGGATATTAGAGGATATCTAAAGCCTTGAGCTGCATTAAGGCAGTATTCATATTCAATCTGTCTTTTTCATCACATTTACTGCACTGTGGTTTCCTCACAAACAGCAATACTTATTCTTATTTAGCATAAGTGTCTAAGTATATCTACTGTGAGTCTCTTTGTGGACTCATTGAATGTCTCCACAAATCTCCAATTCATTGTGGCTACACCTATTTTAGACACAATTGAAGGGGTATCTTTCACTTTTACTGATTTAAAAAAAGGTCTAAATGTCATTCCAATGATCTTTATTCCTTTATTCTGCAATTAGAGACTATTGATAGCTGAAACAAATCAGACTTCTTAACTCTAAATCATTTCCCTTGTGTTGACTATGTGATCTGTTTTGTCTGTGATGTTTTTATTGAACATTTTTAAATCAGTCCATGCTTTTTTTTGACTTCTTGCACAGTCCTCCCTCAGATATTGATGATGTTCGTGTGCTCATACCCAGATCTTACTCCATTTGTCAGCTCTTTGTTGGACTGTAATTAGCATTCCTCTTGGTACAGAATTGTAGACCCTTTTTTCTCCACATCACTGATTATTTCAGTTCCACATTGCAATCTTAATTTTTCGTTCCCCCTTTCTGCAAAGTCATTAAAGTCTGGAGGATTATGATTATGTTCTCCATTGAGTAATACGGCATAATTCATGATAATTAAGTTCCAATGAAAGAGCTTCCAATTTACGAGTGATTGAGATTCGTGGATATACACATCGAGTTTTGATTGAAAAGACATGCCTGTGCATTATTGAGCAATCCGGTTTGACAGTAAAGTCTGACTATTTTTATTTTATTTATGTATTTTAGTGAATAAAATATATATTGTTCTGTATATATTAAGTCTAAACTGGTGAAAGATATATGGCAACGTTTTAAAACATGAATATCATGAAAATATTTTGAGAAAATAAGTAAACAATCCGATTCAGTTCAATTTAATTTAAATTTATGTAGAAAGCCCAATATCACAAATCAGAATTTGCCTCAGAGGGCTCTACAACAAACAACGTCCCCTGGCTCTTGGGTCCTCACAGTGACTAAGGAAAAACTCCCTAAAAAACCCTTTAACAGAAAAAAATGGAAGAAACCCCCTGGACAAACCTAAAAAGGGGCTGGTGCAAGGCAAACCTGAGCCAGCCCTAACTGTGCATGTTATCAAAGAGGAAAGTCTTAAGTCTACTCTATTGAGAGAGAGAAAGACAAGGAGATAGGAGCTCAGTGTATCATAAGGAGTCCACAGCAGACTAGGCCCATATCCGCCTAACTAGGGGCTGGTCCAAGGCAAGCTTGAGCCAGCCAAAATCATATAAATTATTAAAGAGGTAAGTCTTGAGTCTACAATAAAATGGAGAGAGAGACTAGAAGATAGGAGCTCATGGTGTCATAGGGAGTCCCCTGGGAGATTAGGCCTGTATCAGCCTAACTAGGGGCTGGTCCAAGGCAATCTTGAGCCATCCCTAACTATATGTTATCAAAGAGGAAAGTCTTAAGTCTACTCCTAAATGAAGAGAGAGAGAAGGAGAGAGGAGCACAGTGTGTCAGGGAGTCCCCCAGGATACTAAGCCAATATCAGCTTAACTAGGGGCTGGTTTAAGGTGGGCCTGAGCCAGTCATAACTACAAGATTTATCAGAGGAGTGTCTTGAAATGGACAGTACCTGCCTACCGCACCCAAACTAGAAGATAGTACCACAAAAGAGGAGCCTGATAGCTGAAGGCCCCCTGCTCCCATTCTACTTTACCTCTGCTGTACCTATTTTTGCTTTTAATATTATCAGCCCATTTAGTTGCAGCAGTGAATGAAATCTACCTCAATTGCTCCCTGTTGCCTTGTGCTGTTCTTCATCTGTCAGCAGCATTAGGTGTCCCGCAGACAGGGTCTTAATAGTGGTAGAGCGAAAGGGGACATGGCCTCTAATGGAAGCCCTTTGTTCAGTTGTCACTTTCACTGCTCCCATGGAAACACCCTGCTGGCCAATCAGACGAGCCCTCTGGGTAGTAGCCACTGCACTTCTGTCACTTCTCGACTAAAGGCATCTATCAAACTGAACCATCTTAAGTTCTTTTTCTCACACTCCCTATTTCTCTCTTGCTCAGCACTTGTTTTACTGTGTATAATAAGTTAAGGGAAAATGAGCTTTTGTGTCATGTGAAAATGTATAAGGATAAATGGTATTTACAACATTTCCCCCTTTATGTATACAAAACTGAAAGCAAAGCTGTATTGTTGCAGTGTCAAGATATGCCGTGGTAAAGCATGGAATAAAAGGTTTACTCTTTTACAATTCCTTCATGTTGTCAATGCCAGAGTTCCCAGCTCATCCTCTCTCTGAAGTGGCTATGAATACCTCCCACTTGACTTTCTACGAGGTGAATATAAAGGTAGCCCCAGCTACATGCATCTCTCCCACTGGGTAAACATTGTGCTGTGTGATAAGGGTTTTAGAGAGAAGAGAATATTGGCAGAGTTGAGAAGACAGTGGGGGAAAAAAAGATCATCTGTATCTCTGTGTTCAGCTGCAGTCAGTTGGAATATAAAGCACCAGTGGGTCGCCGTAGGATTCATCTTCCAGAAATACTACTTCTCTAAAGACGGGGGAGCAAGACTTAGAGTCAGACGGGGGTAGTCGTCTACTTGTGTTTGAGAAAAGACACCAATAAGCTGTAGACTCTAGAGGGGCTTAAATTGCAAGAATTTGGAGTGTGTGCATGAGCCGCTGCAGGCATGCGTACCTGAAGATATTTTAGTTGGAATGATCTCAGTTAGTATTATTTTGCTTACTAGTGAAATATCAATGATGGTAATATAAATATACTGAGTGGAATTTGATTTTTTTTCCCAACTAGATTATATTTCTTATCTCACCCCTAGTGTGTGGATGAATGTGCCTGCATGGATGCACATGCACAGTACATTGGTATATGCAAGCAGTTGTGTTCTTGTGCTTGTTTGGAATAAAATATGGATATGCCCACATGGATGAATTCATTTCCAATGTTTTTACATGTGTACACAGATGTTCAACTGTCCATAAAGTGTATTTGACATCTGGGTGTCTGGGGAGATGTGTGCAAGATAAAATGTATGTAAAACCTACAGTATACAACCTACAGACACCTACAAACAAGATTTTTTTATGCTCACAACATTCATTACCTTACATTTAAAGGTCCAGTGAGTAGCATTCAGGGAAATATATTGGCAGAAATTGTATATGATATTTATAACTATTTATCATTAGTGTATAAGCAACTGAAACTAGGAATCGTATTTTTGTTAACATAGAAGTCATTGTTTATGTCCACATACCTTCTTGTTGCATGAAGTTGGCTATGTTGTTTCTACAGTAGCCCAGAATGGACCAATCAAACCTTTGCTCTAGATGGGGCCTTTTGCTTTTCTTTGCATTTTTTGCATCAGCCACTGTAGCTCTCCTACTCGCTTAGCACACAGGAGAAGTTTCAGTTGGTTGCAACTTCACGGTTAGATATCACTATATCCTACACCCCGGACCTTTAACGTTTATCTAAAGGTAAAGCCATGTGACCAGAGATACAGTGTTGTGTTAGTAAGACTGCCTTGGCAGTATGGAAGAGGAATATCTTGAGAAATTGATCTCCATTAGAACAGTCTGATGCACTATTTATACACTAAGACTTTGTAGAATTTGTCTCTTAAATGGACAAATTCCTACATATTTTAATTTAATGTATTAGTAATTGAGCATCTGAGAAAACAAAAATCATTTCAGAATGTTTTATTAGAATTTAGACGGGCACTTTCAAAAAGGTAACAGACCATTAAGGAATAGGGTTCGTACAGAACTCTGCGCTTTAATGGTTACTGACCGAATTACATTAGTACTACTGTGAACCCATTCACACGTTAAATCCATCCACGCCAAATTTTGTTACGTGAGAGTGCATCTGGGAGCTAATGTTGGGTTGAGACGAGGTGTGAGCACCTCTGTAGCAGTACTGATACTAAGCATCTGAGGAAATGTAAATCAATACAGTGTGTTTTAAAGAAGCACTCCAGCTATTTGGTATTGTACTTCCATAAATTTGATAGTTTCAAGTCAAAGTCAAAGAGATGATGGCAGAGATGTCTTCATTATTGTCATGAATCTCCAAAGAGATTGGATTCTACATTTCCCACAATACAACCATTTGCATCGTGTCATTACACCTTCTTCTCTATCACTGGTAAACGCACATATCTTTCAAAATACGATGTCCTGAGTTTGTAGTACAGGCTGTCTGTATTTGTAATCTTTAAACCCAAGCAGAGATAACCCCTAATGATGTCATCTGGGTTTTTTTCAGACAGGTTTCCTCACAGAGTAAATATTACTCCCCATAATGTGTAAATTGACTTTTTTTGTATGGAATTGATGGAATATAACCTCAGATGTTTGCATGTTGTGGACATTTACAGCCCCCCCTTCCCCAACTTCCTTATCTCCTCCAGCAGAGGGGTGTGTGCAGACCTCCCTCCCACAGGCCAGCTGGATTACGCATGTTGGTCTAATCCCATCCATTCTCTCAGTGCTCTCTGTCAGACCCACATGTACTGGACCATCATGTGCTCCAGTCACACACACACACGCACACACACAGACACTCAGGTGCCTGTGTCTGATAAGGACGATGTGGAAGTATTAGCCTCATCAGCTCCAGTCCCACCACATCATGAGAAATCCTGTTTCATCCCATGATCCCCAGTCTGCCCTTATCACCACAACCTGCTCCAAAGCCTTAAACCCTTGTGTCACCACACGCCCCCAAACACAGCTTTGTGTCAGGAATCATCTGTGATGTACACACTAGGGCGGATAAATCAGAAAACATCTTTGGCCATGTTAAAATACCACAACAAAAGAAAAAAAGGCTACATATTTCCTTTTTTATGCATCTTTATGGATTACAGCCATCATCTAGAGCGGAGTGGAGGATATTTGGTTAAAGTTCTGTTTTTGGTATGATTACTTACCTTCTGTTTTGTATGCTAAAATCAATCCATCTGGGCATGAGGGACACCCCCATTGTGTCAAGGATTCAGTATCATTATAACACTCTGTTGAACCATGTACACATATATTCATTTAGCTCATGATTGCCAGACATATATTCCTGAGCTATTTGGCATTCAGAGAGTCGACCTGTGGCACAACGTTTATTCCAGGCCATTACCCTGACCTGAGGGCAGTTCTTTCAGGACAGAACTGAAATTCTTACACTTTGCTTCTTAATTAGATTATCCATTCATCTCTTGGCTCTAAAGCCTTCATAAAACTTCTTTTAACTATAAAATGTTTTGCCATGTGTTTGTGTTACAGGCCCTTAGAAAAAAACTCTGTATTTCTTGCAAGATGAACTAACTGCATGAGATTAAGCGTGTTATATTTATTCCCCTGACGAGATTGTCTGAGGAGTGTCATGTAAAAGAGAGAGATGGAGATGGTTGGCTCAGCCTGTGTTTCTCCCAACGATCACTTTTGCTTTCGGCATAAAGCGGAGTGCCAAAACCAATTTTTAATTTGCTTACTTTATCATTATCACTTAACTTTTTCAAAATATTGAACTTGTGCATACTTGTTGTCTGCTGGGAATTGCTACATCATTACTTGTTTTATTTTCACATATTTTTTGCTTGTGGTAACAGCAATATTCTTGCTGTGTTGGACCACCACAGCTGAAAAATGAGGAGCCTGGGCTGTGTAATAACTAATGGACTGGCTGACGGCAACAGCTGTTGCTGTTGAGATGTGAGCCAGACAGTGTTGTACGGCATCCGGACCGGAACCGCTTTGCAAAACAGTTAGCAGACAAAACAAATTATAGATCTGACAAGGCTAAAACATTCTGCAACATCAGGACATGATGCATGTACTTTCATTTGTAAAAACACTCATCTACAGGCATGAATTCAAGCATAAACCATTGCATGTAACCAATGTTCATATACATATGTAAAAACCTGAGAGGTGAGCAGTCATATTATTCTTCTTCTTACCTCCTCAAGCGAACAACATAAAGCTTTCTTTAGCTTCATATGCGTGATTTGTTCTTGGTGAAGGAAGATATTTTATCTTTGGCTCCTTGTGAGGAGCCATAGATTGCTGACTCAGCAGTGAATGACAATGACTATAGCTAACCTAGCATTGAACTCTTACTTTTAAAGGCATTTGAAATATAGATTCAGGGTCCCTGGTCTTGGAAAAGTCATGTATTTTAACAATCTTTTTTCCCAAGACTTAACAACATGTAACATTCTTCGTTTTCTCCCCACATTTTGTCTCTCCCTCCGTGTATGCCCACTAGCTAGAATTATGCTTGAACAGAATCTGATATAGTTAAATAAGAGAAATATAATGATGTGATTTAAGATGCAGGGTTGTGATTCTCCAAGTTGCCATACCTATGCTATGCCCTGTTAGTACTTGAAAACTGTACAATTTTTTAATGATGGATCAATGTTTGTGCTATATGTTGTGAATGCTGATAGAAATGTTATTTCAGGTCCTTATAAATCATAGAAAAGTTTTTATATTTTGTCCATTAAAATGCATTGGAAGCCTTTAAACATTGATCGAATCAACATCTTACTTAAGCTTGTAAGCATGCTAATATTTGCTAATTAGCACCAAAAACACAGTGCAGCTGATATTGATGACATTCTCTTTAGTTTTGTAAGTATTTGGTAGAAAAACTTTAAATATTAATTTGATGGCGACACTAAATGAAAAGGGATTCCATTCAATCATTGTTGAGACATGGCACACAAAAGCACAAACCAGGTGGCACCAGTGGAAAGTCTTGGTATCACCAAAGTCAACGGGGTGGATAAATAAAAACATAAATGTCGCTACAAAATTTTGGGACACTTTGGCAAGTAGATGTTGAAATATTTCACATGATAAGATATAACTGTGACTCCTGATATTTCTGCAACAAAAAAAAAATTCAGGGGAGCACGAATGTCATTGGGCTTCATCCTCCAGAAACTGTGAATGTCTGTATGGAATTTAATGGCAATCCATTCAGTAGTTGTTGACATTTTTCAGTTGGGAAACAAGGTGGTCAACTGACCAACAAACTGGTTGCCGTCCATAAAAGTATGCCTCTAGCATGGATAAAATTAAGCCAAAAATACATGTAATGCTGCCAAGAAAGCATTCATGGCTTCAGTTGACTGCTCTGCATTTTTTATTTATTTATTTATTTTTTGCATATGCCGACCTACATGCAGATGTATCTCTGATGACCCCATACTGACGGATAGTATCAGCTTAATTCACAGAGCCAGGTTTCTTCTTAAAGCAACAGAGCATTAAAGCCACAGTACTGTATAAACATTTTGGATTCCAGTTGCTCAAACTTTATGATTCAGACCTAATTGACACACTTTGCTTCGTTGCACAACATTGCCTCTTGGTGTTTTTCTTACAGCTGTTTGTAATCTGAGACTCAACTTAACCATGATTGACGTTAAAACACTATTCTTAATGACAAATTTTGTCGCAGATTGCCCCGTGCACGCCTTTGCACATGGCGCTGATTAAAATGTCAATGACGGTCCAGTAGGTTGGATGCTTCATAACAGCTGATGAAAGACTTTGAAATATGGCACGACACTCGGGAAATTCTCATCACAGCAGGAGGTTCAGGCCTTCTAGCATGCAAATGTCAAACACATGTTTGGGACGAGGCAAAAAAAACTGGGCCAACCTAAACACGCATAAAGAAGCAAACAGATACACCCATGCATGTGCACGCTTTGTCATTTCCTTCTCTATTTTTGTTTTTCAGCACTTGGAGGAGGGGTGTGATTTTTCTCAGCAGTGTGTTGAGATCATGAGTAATAGTGCAAGGAATTGACGTGCTGTTTTGTTGGAGAAGCAGCAGTGGACAGATTGCGTGTCTGATCTCGGCTCATTTCGAACTGTGGGGTGACCTGCAGGAAAAGATGCTCCCAAACTGATAACCCATCATGTGTAATGGTTTGATAATGAAAATGTGCCCCACAGATGAAATTTGGTTATTAATTGTTGTATTTTTTTGTTTGTTTCTGTTGGCTCAGCTCTCGCTTTCAATCACAGTTGCATTTCCAGCTCACTGCAAGATAATTTCAGGCACTGTGTTCTGTCTCTGTCTCTTTTTTTTTAAAACGCATCAGTTCAATTTGGCTCATGAATTCATCTACAGGAGAAGAATTGTTCTGCATCACTTTGTTCACACTGTTTGCTGTTTTGTCAGCTGCCACCGTGTCCCTAAAGAGTTGTTTTGTTCAAACATGTGTGAATGCAGGCGTCATCCATGATTTGCTGAGTGCAGAGTTGTGCTGTTGCCATCAGCCTCACCATGACGCCCCTCTAGGCGTGTCGGCCGTTTGTATGCCTGCAGGATGAGATTAAGAAGCAGACTAAAACATGAGAGGGTTTTATTTACTCACCTCTCTGACTGAACATTTTGGGCCCTTAGCAGCTTCACCCTCACGTTTACCACATCACAGCAACACCCGAGCCTTTTATTAACCTTTAATTGAACTCTCATGTAAAGAATATTCAGATAATTATTTTAGACATCTGTTGCTCAGGAGTACACACACATCAAAACAACAAAACAACATTTTTGAGCATTTAACCTCTCACATTACTTGCTGTAAGCCATCTAAGGCTGCAAGTTATGAAATGATTTGTGTAGGATTATTTGTATGCTTCCATGGATGTAAAGTGCAAGTGCAACTGAAGCACACAACTGTGAGGCGGCAATTCTAGTTTTTCAATAAACTGTTTCGTTTCTCTATAAAATGTCAAAAAAACTGAAAAATGCACCTGACAAAAGCCCAAGGTTATGTCTTTGAATTATTCTGTGAGACCAAAAGTCTAAGACAAAGCAGAAAATGTCTGACGTTGTTGCATAATAAAAGTTCTAAAGTATAGAACACTTATCAGAATAGATACAAATCGACTCGAAATTTCCAAGGCTAAATTCAGCTAAAAGCAACTACATCAGTTGCCATAGCGAGAACTTTTGTTTTGTGCTCGCTCAGCAGAGCCCCTCAGTCAAGGGAGCTCCATCAGACTCCCTCTGCTGAATCACCAGATGCTTGTGAGATCCTCTTGACACCCCCTCAATCCTGAAACCTCCCACCTCTTTGCTCATCCTTGAGCCCAAACACTGTGGTGATACTTTCCGCATATCAATATCCTAATTCACATGAATGGACTGGCTTTGAGGCAAATAAGCATAACAATCATGAGTGATTAGTTACTGTCTCTGTTGAGTGAAGCAGCTTCTCTTTGTGTTTGATCTTGGCAAATTTTTAGGAATTATTAATGCTGATTGGCTCATCATGAATGTAGATTTCCTCTTCGATAATGCTGAGCTGCTCAGGCGGCGTCTGTCTCTACCTCTTTACCAAAACATTTACTTTTGCGACAGGAATTGCTGCACACAAAGAGAGTAAATCCCAGGCATCTCCTGCTGTTCTACATTTGACAGTGCAGTTACAAAGTATCAAACATTTTTAGCTTTTTTGACTTTGAACTCCAGCCCAGTGGATGTGAAATAAAAAAAAATGATTTTGAGGTTTAAGCACTGACTTTTTGCTTTAATTTGAGGGTGTTAAAAGCCATGTCAGGTAAATTTTAGGGGTTTCAAATAATACAGCTCTCATTGTAGTCAACAGTGTCATTATTTAAGTATTTGGTGTCACATATTGCAGTTAATGACTGTCCGGGACTTCTTGATGTCTTCTATGATGATACTTTGCCATTTCTGTGTTGCATCTGGCACCACTTATTGTTTTTTGTGCCATTTTTTTTTTATCTTATCTGGACCTCTGGACACCTGGATAACTTTCCTTAAGCTCCATCTCAACCAAAACTACTCTATACCAATATTGAATGCTCTACAGGCTGGTGCACCATTGATCTATGTGTGTTTGTGTGTGTTTGTCTGTGTGACCATGCATGTGTGTAAGAAAAGCTCACACACAGCACATGTTATTACGTTCCAGTTGAGTGCATGCTGATACACACATGTACAAACATGCTGTGACACACGGGCGTAGTCATGCACAAGTGAGCACACCCATGTATGGTGATTTAGTGTGAAATGGGACAGGTCATGGACATGGCTGCAGCACATTGGCAGGTGTTGACCAGGCGATTGCAATCTATGGAGGACAATTTGCACATATTATCCACAGTTGCCCTTTTCTCCTCAAGGAGCACAGGTTCAAATCAAATCAATGTTCCAAGCCCTAAAGCTAAATAAGCTCTAAAATTGATCTTTAGGCACATATTCACATCAATGATTTATATTGATGGGTGTAGGGAATGCTTGGAAATCTGCCCAACTTTCCAAATGGCTTTAGCCCCATCTGCATTATGTCAAGCTAACCCATAATTTCAACTATGTACATTTTGTGTGTGGGCTGAATGCCGTCTGTAGGCTTACACTCATTTTGTTTGGCACTGGTGGTAAATGGGGTCTGTAGGTCAGCAGCGGCACTCTCTCTGGTCCCTTAGGCCAACCCGGAGGCTTTTCTTGCCTGGACATTCGCAGTGAAATCCCCTGTAATCAAGCAGCTGGAAGGTCTGCTTTGAGGGGATTTACTGCAGTGTGGCAGGTGCCAATCTGACTGCAATCAGGATTTACACAGGCCCGGCTCCTGATGGCATTCAGCAACTTTAACATGAGCTTATGCCGGGACACTAATTGCAGTCATTCATGCGGTTTCTTGCACGGCAGTCACGGTATATCATAGGCAAAGAATCCATTAGAGATGTATGGTGTGCACTCAAACACATCCAATGACTTTTGGGTTTTTGCTGCACTTTTAACTTCAACTTTCAATCAATCATTTATTCGTCACATGGAATTCTAAAGGATACAACTCTAGTGTAATGTGATTGTGTGATCAGCTCTTTTCACTTGTGCTCTGTAAAGTAGTCCTTTCTTGCTTTTTACATTGTTGGCTGCTGCTTTATAATTGTTTATGGTACTCATGGTTTCTGGGTGTGGAATGATTTTACTGTCCACACATCCCAATGCCAACAACAGCAGCATGGTAGCTCCTCTACATACAGCCTCTGAATGGCATATAGCAGTGATCTGCAGCAGGAACAGGACAGCAGCTCACATTCCCACCAACAAACCAGTCCTTATTCCTCCTAAAGCACACGCCTCCTTTTCATCTCTCACCAGAGTCCTCTGCCCTGTCTGTTCAGCATGTAGAAAACGAGTCACCTGGTTGAATGGTGCTGTCCAAAATATAGCAAAGTTTCGGTGAATCCAAGGATATTACAGTTCCTCATATCTCGTTGGAAACTGACACGGCGTAGAGGTTGAGCTGGCACGCATTCTTCTCCATGTTTTCGTCAATATTTTCTAAGTTGCCATTTGAAAACCTCTACCTGGCGAGGTAAAAGTTAGCAGAAGGAGAGTTGATTTCCTCGCGGCTATAAGCCACCACCATCCAAAGCTAACTAGGAAAAGCACCAGCAAGACTTGTAAAATAGATATAAAAGCCCTGCTACTATTTATGATTTATATTTTTTGCATAGCTCTAGGTTTATGACATGAACAGAAGGGCTCTACTTTATGTCAATAGAATCAGATTTGTCTGCTGGATACGAATATTTGACAGTTTGTTTCTTTTTCACATAAAGTTTTCAAGTTTGAACAGGGATCATAATGACGTTCAGCCTGACAACAGCATTCACATGTTAGTTAATATGCTAACTTTTCATTGCATGTTTGCATTTTTTTCTTTCATTCAGTTGTAGTTTTAAAATTTGTCTTAACCTTCTTTTTTATTGTGTTTTGTAGCACTTCATACAGAGCGCACTAACAAAATTCTATTAACAAATCTGTAGGGCCACCCTGTATGAATAAAGGCTGCGTAATCTGAATAAACAGACATTTCCTTAGGGTGTAAACTAAAACTATGTTGAAGTTAAGTCCATGTGCTTCTACAGAGGGAACGTCTTTGCTTTATTGCATTTGTAATATTTTAGACATTTATGTGTGTGAATTGTGTGTGTAATACAGAAAAAAAGAAACCATAAAAAGGAGAGAAAAAAGAGACTGAGTCAAAAGGGGGAAAAAAAAAGAATATCAGTAGGTTTGTAAAAGACAGAAAATCCCGGAGGCAATGGGACAGTGGGACACACACACACACACACACACACACACACACACACACACACACACACACACACAAGGACAGGCTCAGCCGTCCCTCCTCTGTCTGTCTATTATTGATGTTGGGCACGCAGGGTTCCCACTCAGCCATCTGTTCTCAGCTCTCCCACTCCGTGCCCCCTTTGCTTCTTGCCTACCACTTTGGCAGACTGGCATAAGCAGAGCAATGCTGTCCTATCAAAGTGTGAATACTTCATAAATATCTCACACTATCGGGGAGTTAGCTGTTGGAGGAAGAGCCAGAGAGAGAGAGAGACGAGAAACAGCATCACAGTAATGTGATGAATTTTTCATTAATTCAACCTCTTTGTTGGATGACTTCCAACGTACGCATTGATTTGCGGTGCAAGATATAATCATGTCATGACTGCATCAGAAATAAACAGAATTGGCGGTGGGGTGTGGTTTGTGATGGACTGTCAATAGTCCTCTCGTGTGCATGTTTTCAGATCATAATCAAATCATAGCCCCGCCCTCCTACTGTTAATAGCATATGGCTGCAGGTTTCATTTGATTTGACTTGTAATTGATGACCATGTATATTCAGTCAAGCCCGGTTGCCAGGGGTAACGAGGTTCTGTAGAGTAGTTTTGATTGGCTGTGGGGTTGTCACATGAGGCTTCACTTGGCCTCAGCTGGGGCCACATGTGGCGACTGTGGAGATGTGTAAGGGTGGCGTGTGTTTGCAAACACTTGGCTTCGCCTTACAGTTAATCCATAGACGCAATCCTCAGCTCTACTCCACAGACTTTGCTGTGTACCCCACTCCCCCACCCACCCACACACACACACACACACACACACACACATACACACACAAACACACGCACACACACACACAC